>NW_011889554.1:32291-47003 GCF_000151845.1 Pteropus vampyrus | reverse complement strand
TATACAGTTTGTTTTATAAAATATGTAAATATATTTAAATATTTAAATGTGAAACTATAAAAATTTTGAGAGTGCATGCTTCTTTTTCTTCTTTGACTGATAGGATTGCTTATGCAAAACATTTGCAGCTCCCTTCATTAAGAGTAGAATATACAAAGTGGGGAGCGGCATGTACTCCAGGCTGACAGCTCACGTTTGAACAGCCATGGAAGTAATAATGTATAAATTGTGCTTGTAGCATAGAATAAATCAACCTGCCTTGAATGGAAGGTTTGAATCAGGAGTATTTGAAAGCAGAATGTGTGGTCCAAGACAAAAACTACAATGGCAATATATACCCACTAGAATGGTTAAAATTTTTAAAACCGACCATACCAAGTGTTGCAATAGGATGAATTAACTGGGATGAATAGGATGAATATCATATACTGCTCATTGGTAAAATGATACGACCTCTTTGGAAAACAGTTTGGTCATTTCTTAAAACATTAAAAACACATTTATCACATAACTAAGCATTTTGTTGTGAAGTATTTGCTCGAGAAAAATGAAAACATGTTCATACAAACTTGTAAATGAATTTTCCTAGTGGCTTTATTTGTAATAGCCAACAACTGGAAAAAATTCAAATATTTTTCAACAGCTTGAATGGATAAAGTCAGTTAAGGTATATTTGTACAACTGAATATTACTCAACAACAAAATAACGTTTATATATATGCAATAGCTTGGATGAATCTCAACATATTTATGCTGTGTGAAAGCTAGACCAAAAAAAAGGACAAATTGAGTGATTCAGTTTATATAAAATTCTAAAAAGTCAAATCAGTCTATAGTAAGAGGAAGCAGGAGTGAGTTTGCCTAGAGAAGGGGGTGAGGAGATAGCTGGATTACAGAGATCTGAGGAAACCGAAGGGGATGTGATGGAAATGTCTTGATTGTGGTGATGAGTTCATGGTGCATTTGTCAAAAGTCATCAAATCGTACACTTTAAGTACTTTTCAATTATTGTATATAATACATCTTAATAAAGCTATACAAAAGATGTTTTTAATACTATGATGGATCTTGAGTTTATAGAGTTTATATTAGTATATTTATCATTGGAACTCGCTGTTTGAGAGATCGGTAACAAAGGAGGAAAAGGAAACTAGATCAAGCCTTCTCTGGGCTATAATCCAAATTTGCACTTTTATTATTGCAAATACTGTTCTTAGAACTCAGGTAAGAATTTTGGATAACTAAAGAAAAGGTTTGCCATTCCAAGAAGAGTTCATCCCACTGCTTTGTTGCTTTAGATCTCTTTCTAGCCTCTCCCCATGAGCTTTGCTGTGACAGTCAACCTCTCCTAGAAAAACTTTTGGCACCAAGAGCTCCACTTGGAGTCTCTTCCCTTGTTCAGCATCAATGGATGAGAGAAACTTCAAAATTATATTCATTCTACATATCAGTTGGAGAAAAGGTGAAGGCTTAAGATTTGAAATCACAGGAATTATCATTTACTTGGTAGATTTTACTGTTTACTGCAATGTTTCTCAAAGTGCTGTTATCTATCAGAATCACCTGTGTTAACTTTTTAAAAATACAAGTTCCTGGGCTATAACCCTGAACCATTGAATCAGAGTTTGCAGGGCGGGAGGATATAGCCTGGACTCTTGACGGTTTTTTAAGTTATGTAAGCAATTCATCATTCACTTGTACATTGCAATAAATTTAGAGGAACAAAAAGCACGGAGTCTCTGGCCTTCATATTAAGCATGTCTAATCTACATGTCTAATATTTATTGAGAGAAATAGATATTTTTAAAGCACACAACTCTAAAAAGCACAACTTGTAATAAGTAGTATAAAAGGAAAAGGAGAGAGTCTGATAAAAAATTATTATGGGGTGGGGTAAAGAAGAGTTTAGATTTGAATTCCCTGAGATGGTCAAGGCAGGCTTTAATAAGGAAGCAGCATTTTAGCGGAGACATGGAAGAAGAGTAGAAGTTAGAGTGAAGATAAAAGCATATCACACAGAAGGAATATCATAGATAGGAGAAAGAACATATGTCTTAAAGACAGGGACAAGGCTACAGCTCAGTTAGAGGACAGAGTGGTACAAGATGAGGCAAGAAAAATACATCGGGGCACCCTTGCTTCACAACTGCTGGTTCAATAAAGGTAATGTGTAGTGATCAATATAAGGATGTCTAAGATTAGAGAAAAATAAGTAAGAAATGTTAGCTTTCTCGGACCATCAACCTTTGCGTAAGTAGGGTATGCAGAGTATGTCCCCTAATTCTGACGAAAGCAACTAAGCATGAGAAAAAAACAACTTGGCAACAATCCAGACCTAAGAACTAGTTGGAGCTACTTTTTTTCAGGACTTCTCACATCTGTCAGTAGTCCAACAGAAATGATGATAGAGCTCATGAGTTTTAGAAATTTAATCTCAGGCTGAATCTGGGACACACTCAGTCAGGAAGGCTTCTGAGATAACTGGTCACCAAAGTCCTCCAATGCTTTTTCAACAAAACAGTTCATTTCAAACCAGCTCTGTACACATAAGCAGAAAATAAACTCTTGGAAGCAAAGAGAGCATACCCATTTTTGCAGAATATTCAAATCTATCTCTTAGTATTTTCCTTTTCTATGAATGATAACTATACTACAATTTGTCATGTATATATGTATTAGGTGCTACTAAGTGCTTTGCATTTTGACCCTACCAGCAAACTTGCCAGGTAAATATTATCATTACCTCTATGAAGATGAAACTGAGGCTCAGTGAAATTAAGCAGCAGGTCTAAGACCTCAATGCTAGTAAATAGAAGACTTTGAGTTCAGATCCAGGTCTCTATGAATTCAAAGTTTTTAAGACTATATGCCATTATCTTTTGTATTAGTTTCTTGTTGCTGTTGCAACAAACTACCACAAACTTAATGGCTTAAAATAACAGAAACTTATTCTCCTACGGTTCTGGAGGTCAAATCTAAAATGGGTCCACAGAGCTGTGTTCCTTCTGGAGGTTCCAGGACAAAATAGGTTCTTTCTCTCTTCCAGAGTCTGCCTACATCCTTTGGGCTCATGGTCCCTTCCTCTAACTTCAGAACTAGCAAGGCAGCATCTTCAAATCTCCTTCTCTCTCCTTTGATACTTTGTCTCCCTCTTATAAAGACCTTTGTGATTATATTTAGGACGTGCACAGATAATCCAGGATAATCTTCCCATATCAAAATTCTTAATCACATTTGCAAAGCCAGTTACAATATTAGGTGATGTTCACAGGCTCCAAGGATTAGGGCATGATGTCTTTGAAAGCTCCTTATTTAGCCTACCATACATTTCTACATATATTTTCAAAATTTTAGCTGAGCCTGCCGAGAAAATCTATTACTATTAGGGTCCAGTTTTGTAGCAAATGGTTACAACCCAACAAACAACCTGCAATGTATATATTGAATATGACTAGTGGAAGTTTAAAATATATGTAGAATTGAAATACATGATGAGGATAGAACAAAAAAACAAGAAAAAAGTAAATGAAGTTAGCATTTTCAATCGTTCTTGCACTGTTGGGAAAATAATTGTTAATAACATGTTAATACGTTAATATTGTATGTTTTCTTTAAGGGAGCAATAAAATAATCTAATAAAAACAACAATACAATAATTATAATTGATTATCACAAGGAGAGTGAAATAGAAGATAATAAAAAATAGGTCAAATAAAAAACAAATAGTAAGATAGTAGATCTAATTCCAAATATATCACCAATTATGTTAAATATAAACAGACAATTCCACTTTAAAGACATAGATAGTCATATTGCCACAATTCCTAAACTGTGGGCTGAAGTGCCCTAGGGGCCTCCATGAACTCACAGCGGGCCTGTGGGATATTTTAAATTTTCAATGGAAACCTAGCAACACTCCATATTTCTCAGATACTGTGCACATTACTAGCTCATAGTGGCTCCTGGTTACATTAGATTGCAGTAGGTTCCTCTTGATGACATCAAATCTTTGCAAAGCTGGATCTTCGGTTGTGATAAAGGAAATGTACCACTCTTTTTCGTGGCTCCTCAGAGGCGGTAGGCTGCTTCTTGATGAAGCTGAATGTCTCTTTCCCAATCACTGGCTGCCAGAAGCTCATTGGAGTGGGTGATGAACATAAACTTTGAACCTTTTATGAGAAGCGTATGGCCACAGAAGTTGCTGCGGAAGCTCTGGGTGAAGAATGGATGGGTTATGTGGTTCTAATCAGTAGGAATGACAAACAAGGTTTCCCAATGAAGCAAGGTATCTTGACCCACAGCTGTGTTTGCCTGCTACTAAGTAAGGGGCAATCCTGTTATAGACCAAGGAGGACTGCAGAAAGAAAGCACAAATCTCTTCGAGGTTGCATTGTGGATGCCGAGCTGAGCATTCTCAACTTGGTCATTGTTAAAAGGAGAGAAAGATATTCTTAGTCTCACTGATACTATTGTGCCTAGTCACCTAGGGCCCAAAAGAGTGAGCAGAATCCGCAAACTTTTCAGTCTTTCTGAGGAAGGTGATGTCTGCCAATACTTTGCGAGAAAGCCCTTAAACAAAGAAGGCAGGAAAAAACCTAGGACTAAAGCACCCAAGATTCAGCATCTTGTTACTCCATGCTTCCTGCAACACAAATGTTGGCGTGTTGCTCTGAAGAAACAGCATACTAAGAAAATAAAGGAAGAGGCTGCACTATATGCTAAACTTTTGGCCAAGAGAATGAAGGAGGCCAAAGAAAACTGCCAGAAACAGATGGCCAAGAGACTGAGACTTTCCTCTCTGAGAGCTTCTACCTTTAAGCCTGAGTTAAGACAAAAATGAGATTTTATAAAAGTACAAATAAAAAAGATCAGACATAAAAAAAGAAAATGTATGAAATGAAAATTATGTGAAATGGGAAATGAGATGGCAGTTTATAATCTGATTCCAAAGTTTGAGAATTTAAGTGTTCAATATCCCATTATTAAAAATTATGGTGAACACCAGACTTATTAAGTTATTTGGACCTAATAAATGGAACTGTTAAGTGTTTCTCTTTTGGCTAAGAATGACACAAAAATATTATTGAAACCCTCGCAGCTCTATGAACTAAGTTTTGGAGCCTCTATCATAATGAATTAAAAATAAAAACTATACAGTACATACAACAGAAATAGTATACATGTTCATACATGACAAAATGACAACATGACAAAATGAATGAATATAAAAGGAAGAAAATATACCATGCAAAAGAAAACAAAGAAAGCTGATTCGGTAAATATGGCAATCTTTGTCCTTAAATTATTATTCTATGTTTATATTTAAAATATTTATTGATATATTGAGGATTAATCTATGATCTTATTTTTTGTTTTGTATTTATCTTAAAATAAAGTAGACAAAGTAGAATTTGAAACAAAACTTATTACTAGACATAGACATAATCTACTGCAAAACATAATAAAAATAAAATTAAAATGGACAGAATTAGAAAAAGAAATAAGACAAATGTACAAGAAGATGAAATATTTTAACGCAACTCTTTTAATATCTGGTACAATAAGCAGACCACCCCCTCGTCCCCCAACCAGTAAGTATCTAAAAGATTTGAACAAATATGATTAATTGTTGACTGGGCCTCACCGGCATGCCCACAACACTACACTCACCACAGACACACCTTTTTTTACAAATATGCATTACAGAATTATCTCAGCTAATCATATACTGAGCCAGACAATAAACATCAATTTCAAAGATTGATAATAAATACACAGGTTTAAAAAATTCCTCAAATGTTTGTAAATTATGCAAAATATTTCTAAATAAGCCATGGGTCGATGAGGAAATTACAGTAGCCATTATCAAATATTTGGAGCTAAAAAAACAAAAATATGGTACTTTAAAACTTTTGGAATGCAGCTAAATTTATGCTTAGAATAAAAATAATAATCTGAATATTTATTTTAGAAAATGTGAAAAGTTGAAAAAAAACTTGTTATTATTTTAAGAAATTTATTTTTTTTTAAAGTGCAGCAAATAAACTCAAGGAAATTTCAGTAAAGATTAAATGAAGAAAAGTTAACAGTAAATCAATAAATGCAAAGGTTGATTCTTTAAAGCTTCATAAAATTGGACAATTGATGGATCAGGCTCAATCTACCCTCCATGATTTGAGTTAGTTAGCAGGGAATGTGGGGAAGAATAGGTGATTAACCAAAACAGAAGCAATTCCCAAAACTAATGTAAAGTGATAATACTTTTCCAACAGATATTTCTTCTTGATTATATATTATTTAACTCTAAATTATATTTTTATTACTTTAACTTAAACCTTTAGGCTTTAAGGGGAACTAATTGAGTCTAATATTTATTTCAAGATTTGTATTTTAAAATATATACTCTCATAAAGCAAAGTGTAGCTTTAGTTGTTGAGCTTTGCTTACAAAGCATGTGCTGAATTTCCTTTGTGCTGAAACAACTGACATCTGTATATTGGCAATATCTTTTAACATTTTGATTGCTCCTGAAGGCCAGAGAAGAGGTTTATTATAGTCCTGCTATGTCTGGATGGTTCACTAGAGTGAAGATGGACGGTGAAATGCACGAAGGCATCTTAATACACAGGAAAATGATAAATGAGGATGGGATAGATAAAGTCAGGGCACAACACTTCCTGACTGGCTAAAATTTGAAGCTATGAATTAGTTTTCAATTCAGTGAAAGAATAGATAGATTAGACTTCATTCTCATGTTCTCTTTGGGGTTTGAAGGTCAGAGTGAGCGCCTCCAGGGCCATTGGAGGAAGATAGCAGTGGAATCTCACGTAATTCAGGAGGAAATGAAAGAGATGGAGAAGCCAATTGACCGGAAGATTTTCTCACTGCTGCAGTGTGCTTTCAACAACGACAATGGGCCACCACCACTGCAGAATGGATGAATTCTCCCACAGGAACATGCAGTCCAGCAAATTGCAGATCTACACCTGGATGGATACAACCTTAAAATAACTGGCTAGTTTAGTGAAAGAGGTCTACACAGAAGCTAGAAAGGAAAGCACACACTTTAATTTTGCAATTGTTTTTATGGCTATGAAAAAACCTGGCTATCGAGTAAAGGAGATTGGCAACACCATGTCTGAGAGAAAGGAGACTGAGGAGCCCATGACTCTGCAACCGCAGAAGTTCCATATAGGATATTATTTGGGCATAGTGATCATCCCTCTGCATCAAGCACCACCTCCTTCAGGGTGCATGAGGCCATATTAAATTTTATTGACTATTTCTTGAGTCTAATTTTCATCCAGTTATGTAAAACAAATCTATGCTTTTCCTTTCCCTCATTTTTGTCATTAAGCCTTTAAACTCTAAATAAATTGTAATGCATCTATTTATGAGTTAGGTTTGGCTGTGTTATGATTTGACTATTAATAGAAAGTTCATGTTTCAAGTTCTTCTGTAAAATATGAAGAAAGTGCTCTTAGCATTCTATGTAAAGCTGTATTGTTAAATATATGTGTGTAATAAAAAATAATAGATAGACTTGGATGGTAACCACACAATAAAATATACAAATGTCAAATTATAACATATACCTGAAAATTATATAATTGCATTAACCAATGTTACCCTAATAAACTTAATTTTAAAAATAAATAAAAAATAATGGATTAGATATAGGTATAAATATATAGATATAGATATATAGATATAAAGATACAAATAGATATAGGGAGATATAGAAAGATACAGATAGATATAGATATAGATATAAATATAGCTATATCTCAATGGCCTTGAAAATAGAAGGGACTTTTTAAATGGTGTATGCTGATTTAAAACCTCATTTATAAGGTTGCTGCTAAGGGAAGCAATCTTTTTACCATAATGAAAGTGTTCTTTTTCAAATATAGCTTAAGTTCTTGAGCATTGTCTACAAAAACTGTGCTAAATTTCCTTGTGCTGAAATAATTAACTTGACAACAGACTTCCAACAGTGGTGACTGTTACTGAAGGCCAGAGAAGAAGCTTATAGTCCCGCTAGGTCTGGGTGGTCCCCTAGAGTGAAAATGGACAGTAAAATGCATGAGGACATCTTATTACACAAGGAAATGATAAATGAGGATGGGATAGATAAAATCAGGGCACAACACTTTGTGACTGTCTAAAATTTGAAGCTATGATTAGGTTTTCCTTCGGTGAAAGAATAGAGATAGAGATATATCTTAATTCCCTTTAAAATAGTTGGGACTTCTTAAATCAGTACTTGGTGATTTTAAAAGCTCATTTCTAACATTGTTGTTATGAGAAGCAAACCTTTTACCATTATTAGAGTGTTCTTTTTTTTTTTTCTATAATCATATCTATAAATCATGTTGGAGGGAAAGAGGAGGTAGGAAGAAGTTCCTCCACTGACTTTGATGTTGCTGTGGTCTTGGTCTCCAGGTCAATGCAAAGCCCCGGAGCACTTTCAATTTGCCAGACCTATAAGACTGACTGATGAGAATGAGTTTCCAGTTGGAACAAGTTTAAAGTATGAATGCCGCCCTGGTTACTACAAGAGAGTGTTCTCTATCACCTGCCAAAAAAATTTAGTCTGGTCAAGCCCTAAAAATTGTTCACGTAAGTAACTCTGGACTGAGAATTCCTCCGAATCAGTTAAACATTCATAAGATCTGACACAATTGTTCACATTTGGAATTGAGACACATATGATTTGGTAAGTTTGCCTAAGGTACGGTAGATGTGAGAGTTATTCTTGTAGGTCATATCTTCCTACTACTTTGAGTTCCTGGCACTTTCATTACAAGTTTATTTCCTGACAAGTGAACATTACAAGGCATGATTAAGGGTCTCCATTCACTAAGGGTCTCTCATTTTCATAACTGAAACTAACTAATGAATGACTCAGGAAAGAAAAGAAAAGTGCAAGCGGAAAAAAAGTCCAGTGTTTTAGATCTTTACTTTATACTGATCGACTCACAGAGTAAACATTTTGGTAACAAGTAAAGTTTACATTTTTTCTGGGAGGCACAATATGGAGGTGAGACAGAACTGGAGGGGAGGTCTTTTTAAAAGTGGTCCTTAGTACGTGGTTGATTTTTGAGGCATCTCGTGAGATTCCTCAAGGTGACAAAATCTATGGAACTACAAATACTCTTCAGTAAGTGATAGCCGGGTTGGGACCTTATGTCTAAGAGAAGTTCCAAGTATTCTACACTCAGTTTCCAAATTCTGCTTCTTTCTCATAGGTAAATCATGTGGCTCTCTTCCAGACCCCATAAATGGCAAAATGGACACAAAGGGAGATAACCGGCTTGGATCAATTATTAATTACTCTTGTAATGAAGGGTGAGTTGGCAGTAACATTGTTTGGTATGACAGTTCAAGAATTATAACACCAATCTCTAAGCAATAGTACTAGATAGAGAGTTAAATTATCTGTTCACTAATAGTAGTCAGATTTCTAAGCAGAGGTAGTGGTTTGAATCTGGGCATTTAACTACCCTGAAATGACTAAACAAATATTTCCAAAAAAAAAAAACCAAAAACAAAAAAACAAAACAACAACAACAACAACAAAAACAAAAACATCTGTATCAATACTAGAAACTTGGGGAAAAGGAGTGCCTATTGCACAGCAAATTAATGAACCTAAAACCAAGGGTAGCCTTCATTAGATGGAAAAACCAGCTTTCTAAAGGAGAAAATGGAACAAACACTAGTTGACCTGCACATATATTCTTACCTCAAAGCAATGAGAGTTAGATGTATGTGGTGGATTCAGGAAGCGGTGGGAAAGAATGATTTAATTGAGATGATGGAGCAGATGTGGGGAATGGGTAGTTTTTTATTGCTATAGCACCTCTCCAGAAGTACACACAGTGCAGGAATCTTGCTGTGGGCATATTTTTAGCTTATCCTTGGGGGGAGACAACCAATTTAGAAAAAAAGTATAGAGACTGCTTCACCTTATATCTTAACATTTGCTTTGATTTTATTCCTTATTGCTTACTTGCAATTCATACAAAAAAGCAAGTGAAAAATTAAAATAACAATAACTGTAAAATAAACTTAAGTGGATACACTACTGACTTTAAGAAACATTGCAATTAAGATGACAGAGTAGGTGAATGCAGTGCTTTCTTCCTCCCATGACCACATTAAAATTACAACTAAATTATAGACCTGGAAAACCATCTGAAGAGTAGTTGAACAAAGTCTTATAACTAAGCATGTAAAGAAGAAGCCACATCGAGACTGGTAGGAGGGGCAGAGATGTAAAACAGGCTGGTCTCACACCTACATGTGACAATTGACAATCAGGAGGGATATATCTCAGCTGGAGAGGTCCCCGCTGAGGCCTGTGGGGTCCTAGCCCCAGGCAAGTCTCCCCAGCTGGGAGCACTTGTGCCGGAAAGAGGAGCCCTCATAACATCTAGCAGTGAAAATCAGCTGCAGTTCCATCCAACTGGATGAGATGGAAGACTGTTGGAAACCCAGGCATCCTTGTAAAGGGCTGCACAGAGACCCTTTCACTCCCAGTCACTCACCCTGGGCTCTAATGGAGGGACCTTAGCTAGGGAAGTATCAGAGACATACAGAGAGAGAGACTGAGTTTTCTGGTTTCAGAGCAAGGGCGGGAAGAACAGCTGCCATTGTCCCTATGTTGAGCCTTCCTCCCCTGCGGCCAGTGGCAGGTGCCATCTTTTCTGCATTGAGCCCTCCCCCAACAAAGCCAAATTGTAATGTGCATTGACCTGGTGAACACCACTTTCCTTACCTTGGTGACTCCCTGAGACTATGCTTCAACCAACTCTCATACTGCCCATGACTCTTTCAGCAGCTGAGCCTTATGACTAGCCCACAGGCAGCGGCAGCCTCAGGGTGCCCTGAGCCTTTTGCTGAGCTGCCCTAGGACTGCTACTGGTAACAGCCAGGCTCTGTTTACAGCATGGCCTCTCCTATGCATCTCCAGGTTCAGCACAAGAAATGACCAGCCATGGATTGCTTTGTAACTTTTGCCAGGTAGCCTAGCAGAAACTGACATTGGTCGGCAATGGAGCCCCTTTCAAGAGGCCAAGGGCCAACACACCCAGTGGGTGGCTTAGGATCACAGCAGAGCACTATGCATTTAGCCCCACAAGTGGCACACCCAAAGGATGATCTTGGCAGACACAAGAGCTCACTGTGGCAAATCAGACTCCATGACATCAGCTCCCTCACAGCAGCTAGTACACTGTGGTTGTGGTCAATATTCACAGTCAGTCAGCCTGAGAGTCAATCTTACTCACTGAAATGCCAACAGCAACCAAACCTGAACTACAACAGAATGATACACACAACCCACACAAGGGACACTCCTGGACCACCTAGCTCAGGTGATCAGGTGATAGTGGGCCCCACAGGACACCTACTAGCAGATCTACCTAATAAATAGAAACATACAAAGAGGCAAAAATTAAACAGACACAAACGAGGAGACAAAAAAACATGTCTCAAATAAAAGAAAAGGAGAAAAACCCAGAAAAAGAACCAAACAAAATGGAAGCAAGCAATCTATCATGTACAGAGTTCAAAACACTGGTTATAAGGATGCTCAAGGAATATAGTGAGAACTTTAACAAAGAGATAGTAAGCACACATACACGCACATCATAGAAATCAGAAAAAAGAACCACTTAGAAATGAGGAATACAATGACTAAAATAAAGAATACACTAGAAGGAATCAACAGCAGATTAGATGAAGCAAACAATGAAATCAGTGATTTGGAAGACAAAGTAGCAGAAAACACCCAACTGAAACACCAGAAAGAAAAAGGACTTTTGAAAACTGAAGATAGTTTAAGGAACCTCTGAGAAAGCATCGAGCACACCAACTTTTGCATAATAGAGATACTGGAAAGAAAAGAGAGAGAGCAAGGAATTAAAAATCTGTTTCAAGAAATAATGACTGAAAACTTTCCTAACCTGTTAAAGGAAATAGATATACAAGTCCAATTACAGATAGTCCCAAACAAGAGAAACCTAAAGAGGCCCATACCAAGACACATCATAATTAAAATGCCAAAGTTTAAAGACAAAGAGAGAATCTTAAAAGTAGCAAGACAAAAGCAATTAGTTACCAACAAGGGAGCTCCCATAAGACTGTCAGTCGTTTTCTCAACAGAAACTTTACAGGTCAAAAGGGCTTGGCACAAAATATTCAAAATGGTGAAAACCTCCAACCTACAACCAAGATTACTCTACCCAGCAAAGCTATCATTTAAAATTGAAGGAGAGATAAAGAGCTTCTCAGACGAGAAAAATCTAAAGGAGTTCATTACCACCAAACGAATATTATAAGAAAGTTTAAAGAGACTTCTCTAAGAAGAAAAAGAACATATATATGAAAAATAAAATGGCAATAACTATGTAACTACCAATAATCACTTTAAATATAGGTAGATTAAATGCTCCAACCAAAACGCATGGAGTAGTTGAATAGAAAAGAAAACAAGACCTATACATATGCTGTCTATAGGAGTCCCACTTCAGACAAAAAGACACACAGAGACTAAAAATAAAGGGATGGAAGAAGATATTTCATGCAAATGGAAATGAAAAAAGCTGGGGTTGTAATACTTATATCAGACAGAATAAACTTTAAAACAAAGGCTATAATAAGAACAAAGAAAGGCATTTCTTAATAATAAGGAGATCAATCCAAAAAGAAAATATAATCCCTGTAAACATTTATTCACCCATAGGAGCACCTAAATATATAAAGAAAGTATTGACGAGCATAAAAGGAGAAATTAACAGTAATACAATCATAGTAGGGGACTTTAACACACCATTGACACCGATGATCCGATCTTCCAAACAGAAAGTTAACAACAAAAAAAGCAGCCTTAAATGACACATTAGACCAGATGGATTTAATTGATATTTTTAGAGCATTTGATCACAAAGCAGCATACATTTTTGCCCATGGAACATTTTCCAAGATAGACCACATGCTAGGTCACAAAACAAATCTCAGCAAATTTAAGAAGATTGAAATCCTATCAAGTGCTTTCTCTGACCACAATGGTATGAAACTAGAAATCAATTATAAGAAAAAAACTGAAAAACACACTAACACATGGAGGTTAAATAACAGGCTATTAAACCATAAATGATTTAACAATGACATCTAGGAAGAAATCTAAAGATTCTTCAGACAAATAAAAACAGAAACAAATGACTCCAAATCTATGGGACACAGAGAAAGCAGTCCTAAGATGGAAATTCATAGGAATACAGATCACCTCAAGAAACAAGAAAAACCTCAAGTAAAAAAACCTAACCTTACACTTAAAGAAATAGAAAAAGAACAGCAAAAAAAAAAAAAAAAGCCCAAGGTGAGCAGAAAAAGGAAATAACAGGATCACAGCAAAAATAAATGAATTAGAGTCTAAAAAGACAATACAAGAGTTCTTTGAAAAGATAAACAAAAATTGATAAATCTTTAACCATTCATCAAGAAAAAAGAAAGAGGACCTAAATAAATAAAATCAATAATGAAAGAGGAATGACAACTGACACCACAGAAATCAAAAAGATTATTTTAAAAATACTATGAACAATTATATGCTGACTAATTGGACAATCTGGAAGAAATGAATAAATTCCTAGAAATGTAAAATCTTCCAAGATTGAATCAAGATAATACAGATCTGAACAGATTGATTACTACTATTGAAATTGAATAAGTAATCAAAAAACTCCTCACAAACAAAAGTCCTGGACTAGATGTCTTTACAGGTGAATTTTACCAAACATTGAAGGAAGAATTAACACCTATCCTTCTCAAATTATTCCAGAAAATTCAAGAGACTGGGAAGCTCCCAATCTCATTTTACAAGGCCTTCATTATCCTGATTCCAAAACCAGAGAAAGACATTATAAAAAAAGAAAACTATAGGCCATTATTCCTAATGAACATAAATGCAAAACTCCTCAACAAATTATTAGCAATTAGAATTCAGCAACATTAAAGAAATCATACCCCATGATCAAGTGGAATTTATTCCTGGGATGCAGGGTTGGTTCAATAATTGTAAATCAATTAACATAATACACAAAATAAACAAAATGAAGGCTAAAAATCATACGATTATATCAATTGATGAACAAAAGGCATTAGACAAAATCCAGTATCCGTTTATCATAAAAACTCTCAGCAAAGTATGAACCGAGGGAACATACCTCAAACTCATAGCTAACATCATACTCAATGGTGAGAAGCTAAAATTTTTTTCCTTAAGATCAAGAACCAGACAAGGATGTCCACTTTCACCATTTCTAATAATATTGGAAATCCTAGCCACAGCAATCAGACAAGAGAAATAAATAAAAGAAATCCAAATCAAAAAGGAAGAATTAAAAAGAAAAAGTCATTATTTTCTGATGACATAATATTATATAGAGAGAACACTAAAGATTCCATCAAAAAGAAAAACTATTGAAACTGATAAATAAATTCAGTAAAGTAGTAGAATACAAATTAATATTCAGAAATCAGTTGTATTTTCATACACACATAACAAACTATCAGAAAGAGAAATTAAAAAAACAATACCATTTACAGTTGCATCAAAAAATAAATAAAATACCTAGGAATAAATTTAATCTAGAAGTTAAAAGACCTATACTCAGAAAATTAAAGACATTGAAAAAAGAAATT
>NW_011889554.1:13208-31661 GCF_000151845.1 Pteropus vampyrus | reverse complement strand
AGAAAGACAATCTACTGAATGGGAGAAGATATTCACAAATGGTACATCTAATAAAAGATTAATACCCAAAATTTATATAAAAAAAAAACCTCATACAACTCAATGCCAAAAAGATAAACAATCTAATTTAAAAATGGGCAGAGGACTTGAATAGACATTTCTCCAAAGAGAACATACACATGATCAATAGACATATGAAAAGATGTTCAACGTCAATAATCATCAGAGAAATGCAAATTCAAACCATAATGAGGTGTCACCTCACACCTGTCAGAATGGCTATCATTAATAAGTCAACAAACAAAGTTTGGTGAGGGTGTGAAGAAAAGGTAGCCCTTGTGCACTGTTGGTGGGATTGCACATTAGTACAGCCACTGCTGTGGAAAGCAGTCTCAATATTCCTTAAAAATTTTTAAATAGAGCTACCTTATGACCCAGCATTTCCACTTCTGAGTATTTATCTGAAGGAATCCAAAACACTTATTCAAAAAGATGTATGTACCCATATGTTCATTGCAGCATTATTTACAACAGCAAAGATATGAAAGCAACTTAAGCAACTAAACAATTGATTAAATAAGAGGCGGTAAATATATATAATGTAATATTATTGGCCATGAAAAAAAATGAAATCTTACCATTTGCGACAACATGGATGGACCTATAAAGTATTATGCTAACTGAAATAAATAAGTCAGAGAAAAACAAATACGATATGATCTCACTTATATCTGAAATCTAAAGAACAAAATAAATGAACAAACCAAACAGAAACAGACTCATAGATAACAGAGAACAAATTAATGGTTGTTAGAAGGGAGGAGTTATGAGGCTGGGTGAAAAAAGTGAAGGGATTAAGAAGTACAAATTGGTAGTTACAAAAAGTCACGGGGATGTGAAGTACAACATGGGGAATATAGTCAACAATATTGTAATACCTAGATACAGTGCCACTTGGGTACTAGACTAATCAGGGGGATTACTTTATAAACTATATAAATGTCTAACCACTACACTGTACACCTGAAACTAATATAAAATAATATTAAATGTCAATTTGAATTGAAAAATATAAAATTTAAAAAAAGAAAAGAAACACAACTTGTACCAATGCAAATTTAAAGAAAAAATCAAATAACCTAAACAGAACTCAATTTACATATTCCTGGGGAAAAAAAATTTATATATATAAACATTACTAGTACTGGAAGCCTCCTGTGTGCCTCTCCCAATTCTCATTCTTCCACCTCCAGAACCTATCCAGAAGTAGCCGCCATCTTAAATTCTGTGTTTTTCATTTCCTGGCATTTCTTTTTTATTTTCTGCTATGGATAGTCCTGCTATGTATAGGTCTAATTTTAGCTCTCTATAAATAGCATGATATTATATGTACTTGTCTTCAACTTTTTTTCTTTATTTAATAGTTTGTTTCTAATACTTATCCATGTGGTTGTCGTTAATTTGTTTTTACTTCAGATGGCATTCCCTTGTATGATTAAATCACAACTTATTTATTTGTTCTTAGTTGTTTGTTAGATAGTGGATTGTTTCTACTTTTGTTTCACTTTGTTTTATTTTGGCTATTATAAGCATTACTGATATAAACACATTTATACATGTCTCCTGGGACATACGTGCATAAGTTTCTCTAGGACAGTGGTTTTTAAACTTATTTACCATGACCCACAGCTAAGAAATATATTTTTACAGCCCTTGTACACACACACAGACATATATACACATATGACACACACATTTATGTAAATTAAAAGTGCTCTCAAACTTTCCACCATTTTTATACAACATTGTACCAAAGGTTCTAGCCAGAACAATTAGTCAAGGAAAATAAACCAAAGGTATCCATATGCGAAGGAAGAATTAAAACAATCTCTGTTTGCAAATGACAAGTTTTGTATAAAAAATCCTAAAGATTAGAGACACACACCAAAAAACCTATTATAGCTAATAAATTCTTCAGCAAGATTTCAAAATACAAGATGAATATGCCAAACTTAATTACATTTCTATACAGTAGCATTTGAACAATTTGAAAGTGAAAGTAATTCTGCTTGCAATAGTATCAAAATAATAGAATACTTAGAAATAAACTAAACCAAAGAAGTATCAAAGTCTACACTGAAAATTACAAAACATTGTTGCTACAAAATTAAAGAGGACCTAAATAAATGAAAGATTTTCCATGTTCACTCATTGGAAGGCCTAATATTGTTAAGATTGCAACAATATTGACCTATAATATTGACCTCATTAAATTGACCTACAGAGTCAACATAATCTCTACAAAGGCTAGCATTCTTTTGCAAAAATCAACAAGCTGATCCTAAAATTCATATGAAAATGCAAGGCACCCAGACAGTCAAACCACTATTGTTAAAGAAAACTTCTCAATTTCAAAACTTACACAAACCTTCAGTAGAATGAGTGGTACTGTCATAAAGACAGATATATAGAGTTAGAGAATAGCTTGAGAATCCACAATTAAACCCATATATTTATAATCAACTGATTTTCAACAAGGGTGTCAAGACAATACAATGGTGAAAAAATGGTTTTTCAACAATTGGTCCAGGGGTAACTGAATAATCAAATGCAAAAGAATTAAGTAGGACCATATCTCTAACCATATATAAAAATTAACTCAAAGTAGATAAAAGACCTAAATTAAGAGCTAAAACTATAAAAATCTTTGAAGAAAGCATAGGTATAAATCTCCACGAACTTGGACTAGGCAATGGTTTCTTAAATATGACACCCAAAGTACAAAGAATCAAAGAAAAATAAGCAAAATTAGACTTCGAGAAAATTAAAAACTTGCAAAAAACACTCCCAAAAAAAGTAAAAAGGAAACCCATAAAATGGAAGAAAATATTTGAAAATTAAAGATTTTATAAGAATTTCATATCTATAATATATAAAAATCTCTTACAACTCAACAATTAAAAGATAACATGGTTTTTTTAAATGGGCAGTTTTTAAATAGATATTTCTCCAAAGAAAAATAAAAATGGCCAATAAGTACCAGTCATTAAGGAAGTGCAAATCAAAACCAGAGTAAGATACCACTTCATATCTACAAAGATGGCAATAATCTAAAAGACAGTCAATAATAAGTGTTAGTGAAGATATGAAAGAATTAGAAGCTTCATATATTGCTAGTGGGAATGTATAATGGGTGGCTGCCTTAGGTAATAATTTACCAGTTACTTAAAAAGTTAAACATAAAATTGGCATATTATTTAGCAATTTCACTCCTGGATATATGTCTTAAAGAACTGGAAACATGTCAAATTTAGAATGCTATAATACTATACTGGTGGTGTATAAGTAGCTTTTAATTGAATATTTATTAATACGTATACAATTTGAAATATGTAAAGTGTAACATCAGCAGCATAAAATGTGAGGCAGAGGGGAGAAGTAAAACTGTAATTTTGTATGTGATTGAAGTTATTATCAACTTAAAATGGACTGTTATAACTATAAGACATTTTATGTAAACTTCATGGTAACCACAGGGGAAAAACCTCTAGATATGCAAAGGAAAGGAAGAAATCTGAGCATAGCATTACAAAAATATTAATAGCGCACAAAGAAAGATAGCAAGAGAAGAAAGATAGAACTACAAAATAGTCAGAAAAGAATGAACAAACTTGTAATAGTAAGTCCATACCTATAAATAATTACTTTAAATGTGAATAGATTAAATCCTCCAAAAAAGACACAGAGTAGTCAAATAAACTTAAAAAACAAGATATGACAGTATGCTGCCTACAAGAGATTCATGTTAGCTTTAAGAAATCACAAAAGCTGAAAGTAAAGTGATGAAAAATGATATTCCATATAAATGGTAACTGAAAGAGAGCAGGGGTGACTATACTAATATCAGATAAAATAGACTTTCAGTCAAAATTTGTCACAAGAGTTGAAGAAGGTCATTACGTAAACATAAAGGAGCCAATTCATTTAGAGGACGTAACAATAGTAAATATATATGCACCCAACTTTGGAGCACTATACTATATAAAGCAAACACTAACAGAACTGAAGGAAGAAATAAACAGCAGTACAATGATAATAGAGAATTTTAATACTCCATTTTAGACAATGGATAGATCATCCAGAGAGAAAATCAATAAAAAACAGCAGTTGTGAATAACACTATAAAACAAATGGATCTAATAGAAATAATACAGAACACCTAACTCAATAGCAGCAGAATACACATTTTTCTCAAGCACATATGGAACATGCTCAATGGATAGATCATATGTCAGAATACAAAACAAGTCTTAAATTTAAGAAGATTAAAATCTTATCAAGTATCTTTTCCAACCACAGTGGTACAAAACTAGGAATCAGTAACAGTAGGAAAATTGAAAAATTCACAAATATGTAGAAATTAACACACTCCAGAACAACCAATGGGTCAAAAAACAAATCCAAATGGAAATCAAAAAGTATTTGAGATAAGTGAAAGTGGAAACGCAGCACATGAACAGTTATGGGATTCGACAAAAGCAGTTCTAAAAAGGAAATTTATAGTGATAAAGGTCTACATTAAGACAAACAAAAAAAGATCTCAGGTAAACAATCTAATTTTACACTTTGAGGAAATAGGAAAAGAAAAACAAATGAAGCCCAAGTTAGCAAGAGGAAGGAAATAAAGGCCAGAGTAGAAATAAATGAAATAGAGATTAGAAAAAAACAAAACAAAACTGAGAACAAAGAAACTAAGAGTTGCTTTCTTAATAAGATAAAGTAGATGAATCTTTAACTAGACTAACTGTTGTAGCCACCAGCCCCGGGAAGACACACGGACCACCAGAAATCAGTGAGTTATAGGAAACATGCTCTTTATTCAGCCAGCTGGGTCTGCCAGGGGTTTGCAGACCCCAAATTAAGCAGCCCCAAAATGTAGAGGTACAGAGTTTTTAAGGCCTAAATCCCATTCCTCATTCTGTCTTAAACACAAAGGTCTATTTTTCTCCTATTCACTACCTGTCAACCTACAGGTCAGGTGTGCAAGCAGAGGTACAAAAGCAGAAAGCTTATTGTTAGAATGTTATGTTCCCATGGGTGATAGCCTATGTTCCTATGGGCGATAGCCTATGTTTCCATGGGCAATAGCCGAGCAGTAATTTTCCAGCCAGCACATAACCAAGAAAAAAGAAGAGAATTCAAATAAATAAAATTAGAAATGAAAAAGGAAACATTACAATCAATACTACAGAAATGCAAAGGATTATAAGAGACTGCTATGAAAAATTATATGCCAACAGTTTGGCTAACCTAAAAGAAATGAATAAAACCCTAAAATCATACAGCCTCCCAAGACTGAACCCTGCAGAAATAGAAAATATGAACAGACCAATAACGAGTAAAGAAATTGAAGCAATAACCAAAAACTTCCTAACAAGAAAAAGTCCAAGACCAAATGGCTTCATGAGTAAATTTTATCAAACATTCAAAGAAGAATTCAATACCAAGCCTCTAAGCTCTTAAAAAACAAAAACAAAAACAAACAAAAAAACCATTCAATGGAATATTATGCATTATTAAAAAAGAAGGAAATCCTGTCATTTAGGAAAACGTTCAACTAGAAAACATCATGAAAGAAACCATACACAGAAAAACATATACTGTATGATTTCTCTTAGATGTAAAATCTAAAAAAGTAGAGTTCATAGACCCAGAGAGTAAAAGAGTGGTTGCCAAGAGCTGAGGAGCTGAAGGAAATGAGGAAGTGTTAGAAGATACAACTTTCAATTATAAGATGAATAAGTTCTGAGGATATAATGTACAACATGGTGAATATACTGTGTTATTAATACTGTATTGTATATTTGAAATTTGCTAAGAGAGTATTATATTAAGTGTTTTTGCCACATGCACAAAACCCCCCAAACTGGTAACTATATGAGGTGATAGCTGTGTTAATTCACTTGATTGTAGTAATTGTTTCACAAAGTATATGTATATTAAATCATCATGCTGTACACCTTAAAAAACCTGTACACAATGTTCATGGCAGCATCATTCATGATAGCACCAAAAAGGAAACAAGCTAAATACCCATCAATTAATGATAAACAAGAAGTGGTACTTACACACAATGGAATATGGAATATTACCCAGACATTAAAAGAAATGGAGTACTGACACATGCTACAAAATGAATGGACCTTGAAAACATTATGCTATGCGAAAAATGCCAAACACAAAGGATCACATATCGCATAATTCTATTTATTTAAAATGTCCAAAATAAATAGGGAAAGTAGATGTTTGTAAAGGGCTGGGTGCAGGGGGGAAGGGGAATAGGAGTCACTGCTAATGTGTATGGGTTTTCTTTTGGGGGTGATGTAAATGTTCTGAAATCAGATGGCAATGATAGTAGTATGACCCTATGAATACACTAAAAACCACCTAATCACATACTTTAAATTAATGGATTTGATAGTATGTGAATTTTATCTCAATAAAAGTATTTTTAGATGTGTCACAAAACAATACTTGCTACATGAAACATATTCATATTTTCATTCTCCTGTATTCCATTTTTTATGCTATTTCCAATCTCTGTGTTGACTCATGACACCCTACATTGTTTTCCTGACAATCAACAGCCCATTGTAACTCTAAATCTTGATTGGGATTACATTATAACTCCATATTAATTCGCAGAAAATTTATAGCATTATAATAAAATCTTTCAAATTACGGACAATTCATTTATGTTTTCTTGCATGACTCTCAATAGAAGTTTCTAATATGCTCCATAGAATTTTGGAATATCTTTTTAATATATTCATTCTTAGATATCTAATATGGTATACTATTATAGTAGTATTTTATTTTATTTTGTTATTAGTATATAGCAATTGACTTTTAAATATTGATTTAACATATAAAACCTGAATAACTCTCTTTTGAGATATTATATTTTAGCTATAGACTCTTTTGGATTTTTCAAGAGTATAATCATAAATTCAAAGAAGAACAATTTCAGTTATTTCTTTCCAGTTCTTGTTCTTCTTATTTATTTTTCTTGCCTTATGCTGGCTGAAATCTCCACTATAATGTTATGCTGACAGTGGGCAATTGCCTCGTTCCTAATCCCTAGGAGACAGCTTTCAATAATTCAACATTAAATATGATGTTTGCTATAGGGTTTTATTATACATCCTTTTTTGAGTTCTATTCCTAATTTGCTAAAATTTTTATCATGAATGGATTTTGAATTTTGTTAACTGTATTTTCTGCATCTTTAGAGATGATAATATGACTTTTCTCCTTTAATCTGTTACTGTGATGACTACATTAACAGATTAAACATGAAATTTTATGATTAGGAATGTATTTGATCAAGGAAATCAACTTGAAGTATAATAAATATTTTCTATATATTATTAGATTTGTTTTATAATATTTTGTTTTAGATCTTTTTCTTTTATGCTCATGAGTGCGATAGTCCTAATAATTTCACTTCTTATACTATCCTTGTCTAGCTCTATAGCTAAGTTATTTTTATTAATAAACAGAGCATGTTCCTTTTCTAATACAGTCTTGATCTACCAAATCTTATAATAGTCATTTTTTTTTTCAATTTATATCTTGCATTTCTATCTGTTTTCTGTGTATATCTTGGAGGCTATGTAATCAGGTGCATACACATTTACTACTTGCTTATCTTCTAAGAGTGTTACAATTTATCATTATATAGGGTTGCTATTTTTCTCTAGCAATGCTTTTTGAGTGCAAGACTATTTTGTATGTAGATTTAAATTCTTTATTATATTTTTAATATAACCACAGTATTTTCTTTTGATTATTATTTTCATAATCTTTTTTTATCTTTATTTTTTACCTTGTTGTATCATTATGTTTTAGGTGAATCTATGGTAAACACTTACTTAGATTTCTTTAATCCAGTCTAATCTCTGCATTATAACTAAAGAGTTTAATCCATTTGCTTGTAATGTAATACTAACATTTAAAATTAATGCCTATCATCTTATTTTGTGCTTTTTATTTGCACTATTTTTTTTACTTATGTTTTTCACAATTTTAAAATTTATTTTGTTGATTAGATTTTATATTCTTATTCCATTATTTCTTTTACTAATTTAGAAATTATAGCCTCTGTTTATATTAGTTTTAATGTTACCCTGGAAATCTTCTTAACTTGTATACTTTAAAATTTTAAAGTTAATCACATTTACTCACCTCTGTGCAACACATAGATCTAAGAAAACTTTAACAAATTGAATTTGCAAATATATTCAATGGTATGTTGACTCTGTGGAACTACATTTATTTATATATTTGTGTAATAAATATTTATTGAGCACTTACTCTATGGTAGGAACTACTGTAGGTACTGGGAATACACCAGCTAACAAAAGAAAGTTTATCTTTAATGAATCTAAATTATAGTGGGGGAAACAGACAATCAACAGATACATACTGCAATATGAGTAATAATTTCTGTGAAGAAAAATATATAGGCTGAGGGAATAGAGAACCACAGGGAATAATGGAGGTGTTATTATACAAAGAGTAGTCAGAGAAGGTAACTCTGAGACAGTAAAATTTGGAGACTTGTACAAAACAAGGGACTGAGCCACACCAGGGAAAGGGCATTCCTGACATCAAGGACGAAGTTTTATTACCTCCGTAATGTGTTTGGATCTGTGAAGGTTCGGTAGGGAAGCCAGTGTGACTACACCAGGATGAGTGAAGAAAAGAGTGACAGGAAAGTGGTCTGAAGAATAGCCAGAGCCAGATCTTGAAGGGCTATGCAGGCCACAGTACGGGCTTTGGACTTTAACCTGCATTTGAAAGGAGGTCACTGGAGGTTTTAAGCAGACGAGTGACATGGTCTGATTTAGGATTTTAAAAACTCACTTTAGCTGTCATATGAAGGATCTGTTGTTGGAGGGCAAATGAAACAGGGAGACAAGTTAAGGGCTATTGTTTTGTCCAGGTGAAAGATGACCCTGGCCAGAACTGGAACAGCGGTTCTCAATTTAGCAATCTCTGGAGACATTTTTGGTTGTCACAACTGAGAGGGTGCCACTGGAATTCCAGTGGGTAGAGGCCAAGGATGCTGCTAAACATGCTCCAATGCACAGGGCATTCTCCTAACATCACAGAATGATTGGTCCAAAATATCAATAGTGTCTGGGCTGAACTAGCATGAGAGTCATGAGAAGTGATTGTATTCAAAATATATTATGAAGGTAGAGATGGCAAAATCTATGAATGGACCAGATATTGAGTCAGAAATAAAAAGAGAAGTATGGGTGACTCCAAATTTTTGGTTTAATATGAAAGCAGGAAAGAAGGAAATATCATGAATGGAATTGAATAATTTTTTCTAACGCTCAACACTAAATGACAGTGTTTTGACTGTGCCCTAAAATATTCTCTAACAGCCAAGCTATCATTTACATGCAAGAGTAACAGATAAACAAGGTAAAACTAACAAATTATATCAAGTTGGTATGTTTTGTGGAAGAAAGATAACTCCAGTCAACCCAAAATAACAACTCAAAAGTTAGAATGATGTGGTTTAAAAACTTACCAGTGAGATATAAAACTTGTAAAACATAGTCATCAAATTGTTTATTTTTAATATGGGAATTTTTCATTTAATGTAAAATAGGATCATTTCTTTAAAGAGGAATTTAAAGATATAATTATATCTAAAATCACAGAGTATAACAAGAAAGTTAGAAATTAAAGAAAAATTTTAAAGTGCTAGATTTATAGTATAAGTCTCATTCTTGACCTCAAAAATCCAGAAAACAAATACATGTAAATGGTTCATATGTATTTTTAATGGATATTACCAAAGTAGGATAAAAAATTTTAAATTTAATTTCCAACTGAAATCATTAGTCATATATATATAGAAGATACATACATACATACATGTACATAACGAGATGGGAAAAAGTTATTAAACTGAATTCCTCTTAGAATAGACATTATATTTCAAAAAGTGGTGACCTCCAAGGGGCTGTTCTGTACAAGGTAGGGGAAGAAGTTGCTTGTTACTGAAGAGAAGAAGGAATAGAAAGACAAATGAGGGATAGAGTAAAATGCCTAATGGCATCTACTCCCTAGTGTAACACCTCCGTACAACTTCCCCAAAATTAAACAAAATAGGTTCTGAGCAAGTGGATGTTAGGGAGATACCTAGAAAAAGACTGAGCTTTGCTGCTGGATAAAACGGAATGCAGAACCCGAAGTCAGCAAAGATGGACTCAGTAGTGTGGAAGCGGAGAGAAGTGTGGGGAAGTAAGTCCAGGACACACAGAAATCCTGGGGGTGAAAGAAGACTGCCACACAGCCGTAAAACACATCCTGGTCCAGTTTAACCACACCTAACTAACAGTTGATATTCATGTTATGTGTATATCTCTTTATTGAAAAGACTGAAAAAATTTACTCTAAGCTCCTGCCACCCAAAAGTGGTTCACAGACCAGCAAGACTACCATCTCCTGGGAGCTTATTAGCTTGTAACAGAGTTTGGGTAATTTTTTTTTCTATTACTGGGATTTTCTGTACCTTTCTTTTTTTCCACAATGAATTAACTTTAGTAATTAGCTATTAAATAGTTATTACTAAAACTTTCAGGTCCAGGACAAGGTGGGCAGACTCACTTTTTCCTGCTTCTCTCTTTACATATAACTAAATACGCTGGAAATAGTTCGGCATAGAACTGTGAAAGGAACATAGAAGTTGGAAAGGTGGACTGGCTAGGGGCCACAGAACTGAGAGAAGGATACCATCATGAGTTCTCTGCATTTTCTTTTCATCTTTCAACCTGGGTGCTGGAGAGAACTGCAACGACTGGGAAAGAAGAAGCCAAGCAGAGACATAGTGGAGAGACTTATACTTAGTGGCTCTGGTGGCCCAATCTGCCCATATTAACAGCAGAAGCAGAAATTGGAGATGGGGGAGTCTATCCTTCCCATGTCCCACACTCACGGGAAGTGGCAGGCCCCCCACCTCTGCCTCTTTTCCTCACCAGCAGCTGCGTAAACAGCATATTCTGGGTGGACTGCATCTCATGCCCCACATTAGTCAGCAGTAGTGGGCCGTATTCTGCCTAGAGTGTCACTGTCAGCAGAGCCTGGTTGGCAAGATCTAGACAGCAGTAAGAAGGCTCCTTTACTGTTATCAGGGATGCCAGAGGCTCAGTGTCCTCCACGAAGCATTGGAAAGCAACCTGAGGCCAGTGTCTCTCGACCCTACACCCATGGCAGTGAGTTTCCAACCCAGCATCAGAAAGTGAACCAAACTTAGGGTCTCTTGATCCTCCATCCAGTGGAAGTAATGCTTCTAGATCCATGCCTCCTGGTCCTCTATCCAGCAGCAAAAGACAACCTAGGTACATGCCTCGTTCCCCTGTTGGCACCAACACTGATAAGTCGGAAGTCCACCCTTCCCAGGTAGCCAGAGAACAGGCCAGATGGACAGAGTTTACTCTCTATCCCAAGAGTTGAACACCCTCCATTCTTCACCAAGTGACACCAGGAAGCCCAGGGAAGCACCTTCACTCTCACAGGCAGCTCAGCAGGGACCCATCGAGAACTTAAGTGGAGCCAGAAGAATGAAGCAGACCAGATTGGGACTGCAAGGCTCAGAAGACGAAATTGTCATTGGAACTAAAGCCTACAAAAGTAGGCCAGAATCTACACATTAACCTAAATAACATCCACTGCTGTCTCACTTTTCATTTAATCTCCATTTGGCCCCATTTTGCTGTTTGAATAGAGTTTGTGGTGCCATATTTTCTTTTATGTTTATAAGGCAGCATTCTAGCTATACCAAATAACACTTGACTATTATTTGAAATCATTTGTCTTAATTTGTAGCAGTATCAAGTTTGACCCTACTTTACACCAATTCTCATGAATGGCTCAGCCCAGCATTCCATCATTATAGAGAGTGTCTGTTGAAGTAAATACAAATGTCATTAATTTTTCCAAACTTTATGGCACACTTTGACCAGTTTGTGGCATACTGATTGAGAATTTTTGCCTTTAACATTTAAATTCTGAAATTAGCGTTCAACTTTTCTTCTGCTTAGATTTCCTTTGGTTCTAGTTTGATGAATCTATTCGCCTTAGATTTATATAAAAATTTGCCTTAACCTAATAAAGAAGAGAGATCCTATCCAGTTTAGAAGGTATAAAGAAGAAAATTTAAAAGTCCAAATATAGACATAAAATTTGAGAACGTGATTGTACTTTGACAAATGGAAATTATCCTTTTGAATTCTCTAAGATTGTAATCTCCTGTAAGCAACAATTTAAGCAGGAATATTACCTGTGTATTTAGAATATAATATTCATTATTCTTTGCCTCTAGATACCGACTAATTGGTGAGTCCTCTACCACATGCATCATCTCAGGCAATACTGTCATCTGGGATAATGAGGTACCTGTTTGTGAGAGTAAGTTGAAATATTCTTTCTGTTACCTTTACCAATAGATTCTAAGTTTCTGCCTGGAGTTATAAAAATCTAAATCGAATTCTTTTTGTACAATCTGTCCTCAGATAGTTGAAAATAGCTGTACCATTCTCAAAAATATCTGTGGGTTTCCTGGAAACAGTTTCCTTAATTTCTTCCTTATCCTGGGACGTTAATTTTCAGAATGTGGGCACTTAAATGTATAAAAGCCTCCAAACTTTATTTTTACTTTATTTAATTTGGAATTATGTTGATTCTGCCATCCCCAGTATAATAATCATTTTGCTTGGCATATAAGTGAAAACTTTTAAATTGATATTCTCCAAGGATGAATCAACATTCTCATGTACTGAGTAGTCAACAAATCCTCTTGAAAGGCATCATGCACTATAAGCCTCAAAAGTGGGCATGTATTTTAATCCACTTCTCATAATTCATACTTAGGAAATAAACACAAAGTTTTGCAAGTTCACTGTAAACTTTTCATTGTAGCATTCTTTATAATAACAAAGTTGTTAAAGTAAACTAAACACACTACATGTTTCAAAATATGGTTTAGAAATAATATACTGGAAGGAAAGAAACATGATAAAAATGACTATATAAAATTCTCTCTATGGCCATGTTACCCTGAACAAGCCCGATCCCATCTGATCTCAGAAGCTAAGCAGTGTGTCAGGCCTGGTTAGTACTTGGATGGGAGATCACCTAGGAAATCCAGGTATTGTAAGTGTAAAATATTTTTAAAATAAGGGATTGTAAACTGACAAGATCCTTGCAATCTGTGAAGTCAAGCAAAGGTTGCCTCACCTAAAAAAACAAAAAAAAACAAAAAATTCTCTGAGAAACATAAAACAGCCATGCAGAATTATAATAAATACATCCATACTTTGGAATATTATTCAGCCATAAAAGAAAGATATCATGAAGAAGCACTTAATGACATACAGAGATGTTTACTGTATACATTTCATGTAAAGAAAAGTCAGATCACATAATATGTATGGTAAGATCTGATTTTATTAAAAGATAATATATCTATAACTATTTCTATAATTTCATCTTTATCTCTAATTCTGTAACCTTTTCTATATCCAAACCTGGTAAATGGCTTTAAGCCTCCTTGGTGAAGGTTAGGAGGCAAACTTACATATACGTTTTGGCTGTGTAGCAGGTACTTCCTCAAGAAGATCCAATCCTCCTTTTATTCAAGCTCCTCTGTGTCTGCAATCTAGTTCTCAAGTCTTGGAATTGGCCAATGAATAATCACAACTCTTTTGCAGTGTTTCAAGTCAGACTTCTAGTCACTAGACTTAGATCTTATTTGCTTATACAAATCAAATAACATTTTAGTCCATTATTAATCTACTTCACTTTTTGAGATTCCATGATTAATTAACTGATGTCAAAGATCTCTGCAGACAAATCATTCTGATTTCTGTTTTAATAGTCTCTGGCAATTAAGTGCTGCCACTTGGTCTCTGCCATCTTGAGTTCCTTTCATGCCCCTTGAATTCAGGGAACCCAGTTCAATAGCAGTGATTCCCACTGTTATTCCTGGCCTACAGAGAATAGCCATCACAGAGCTCTTCAAAGATGCTGAAACTACTGCACGAATGTATTTCTCAAAGTATTGGGGGAAAGATCGCTCTTTCAACCCCAATCCCCCGCTCCCATGGACTTAAGGAGTGGATGAACATGTCTGACATAATAACTCTGCTCTAGCATTCTCAGTTTCTAAATCTAAGCCACAGGATTGCTCCCTCTGCTGTACATTAATAAAATGCTGGTGTTTCAATTCCATTATAGGCCACACTCAAACTAACTCTTTTTTTGTTGCATTTTGCACTATTCCACAGGTTATAATTTTTATTCTCCCCACTCCACCCCCTAGTTCTGTCAGGACCTAAATCTGGCCAAGGGACTAGAAAGGATGTGAAATGGTAGGAGTAGGTTCTAAGGACAACATCCGTCCTTGCAATTTGCATTGTCAGATTTAGTAAATAAGAATACAAGATACCTGTTAAATTTGAATTTCTGATAAGCAACAAATATTTTTTCAGTATAAATATGTGCCATGCGATTTGGGGATGTACTTATAAATTTGTTGTTATTTTGCTGAAATTCAAATTTAATGGGACTACCCATATTTCCTCTGGCAACCTTATCAGGGAAGCTACCTTCAGCAGAGGCCATTATAGTTTCTTCATGCAGGGAGATACGACCTCCTCAGACAGAGGAGGAAGTGATGCTTCTAGCAAAAGAGGCTCAGCTGAATTTCCAGGTTCAAGGTATTCAACTTCATTTGGATCTGTCTATATATCTCCATTCAGTTTTCAGAGTCCTCTTACAATCAGTGCTACAATTTTAGCGTAAGAAACCCTGTGAAGAAATCGAGACTTCAATTTGCATTGGAATTCGGCCACGAGATTAGATGTTGGGTTTGTTTTTCAGGAATCTTGGCTCTATGGCTACAGAACATAAGTGTTTCTTTTAGGGCAGATATAGAAGCTTTTAGATCCAGACTTTGAGCAAGAATTTAAAACTTCGAACTCATGATTTTCATTCTCTTAAGTTCTACGGTACATTTAGAAGGAAACAACCAACGCCTTTATGTGCCTTTCTTAAAATGGTCTAAGACAGCAACCACTTGGTCGCTCAAAGCCTTGCTCCTATTGCTTATGTCTATAGGTGGTAGCTATGATTTTTTGTCCCTGTGATTCAGGGAAGGGCAAATTTCCCCCAAGTGGGCCTGCACCAAGAGAGAGGGTTCTTTGAGCACAAGAAAGAATTTAAACGCACGCCAGAGTTAGAGTCAAAAGAAAAGTTTATTAGAGAAGGGGTAACACTCCACAGACAGAGCGTGGACTCCTCTCAGAGTCAGAGAGTGAGAGAATCTGAGAAAGACTCAGAGGGACACCGAGAGAGACAGAGACAGTGACAGTGAGAGGGACAGAGTAAGGACACTGAGAGAAATCCCAAGTGTTCAAGTGTTCAGGAATCAAGTTTACGTATCATTCTTTAGTTTCTCTGAATTACGGTTTAAAGACTTTGCTTTCCCATCTTCCTTTGATGATATAGACGTACATCGTGCAAAGATAAGAATATGTAGCATGATAGCCTGCTGGCAATTCCCAGCCTTTGATCCACAGGTTCCCCATGACTTTAGCTGTAAGGAATGAATGATTTTATCTTGTGTAGGGCAAGACCTAAAGTCTCTGTTTTCTTGTTTTCCCTTCCTGGTGTGGGGAAATGGTCTGTTAGCAATCCCAGCAGAAATATTCCTTTGTTCTGCAGGTTTCCTTGTGGTCTGGCTGTAGGGCTGATCAGCATGTTTCAAGCTCTGAATATAGTTTGATTTAACATTTAAAATGTGTTACCTGCATGCCATCAACTAATTGTGTGGGATAAATTTTGGTCCAGATATGGAAGCAGAATTACTATCAGTGTTATGAAATAAGAAATTTGTTATGGAGTTAGACCCTGTTGTGTGAGGAGCTGCTCTAAAAAGATCAGAAAAATCACTAACCATGTGCCTGGAAGTTGGTGCTTTCAAGAAGCTAAGCACATCTGGCTGCTGGAGTAGAATGGTGGAGAGGGCTGGTGGAGAAAGCTGTTCAAAGGACTGTTGGCTCTTCATGGCTGCCGCTTCTGTAAGTCTACAGTGACACACCTGAGACTGGTTTGGAATCACTGTAGGTGAGCAGGACCAGCATGTGAGGAGAGCTGGAGGCAAAAATAGGGAGAGTAGCAACAAACTGAAATCCACAGCTGCTCCGCATCTGTCCCCTCACCACCTCAAACCAAGGATGGCCTTCAGAAGGGATTGGCTGTTTCTTCACTTCTACCTCCCGAATTCTATGCCAATTTCTCAAGCTCTAACCTTAACCTAGAGCCGCACAGGCAAAGTAAGTCTGGGAAACCTAGTGCTGGTTTAGCCTGAAAGACATTATATGAAACCACTAGATAATTATCTTTCATTTTCCTCCCTTTCCCTTTCTCCCTCTTTTTTCGTCTATCCTTCCTCCTTAATTCCTCCTCCCTGCCTCTCCCCTTTGCTAAATTTCCATACCTTTTAGAATGAATATTGGTATATTGTATTTTTATTTATATAATTTAGATTTTCAAAATGTTTAACATACAGGAGTCTATAGTTTCATGAATATTCACATATATACAAATATATTCAAATTAAATTTACTACTGTTGTACATCTGTGTTGTCTCTCTTCCCTCACACCTTTTACTTAGCAAGGGTTTTTTAAAAATATTTTTAAAGCTATATTCAGTTAATAACAAAAATGAAAATTAATAAGGCACATGGAAAAGAGTAAGGAGAAAACCAAGTGAACCATGATATAACTCTCTAATCAAAGAGTTATTTACAATGAAAAGAATGTGAATTGAATTAATAAATACAGATGTTTACAGGAAATAATAGAAGTAGAAAAGGCGGAACACAGGCTACTATGCTCACCTAAATTACAACTTTGTAAAACTTAATCTACATGTTAGCAAAGATTAAAAAGAAATAATAAATGTAAAAACACTTACAACTTAGTGACAATGCATTTCTCTCATTAGTTATTTTAATTCACTATTGTTTAAGTTGTTGTCCCTTTTCCCAGATATTCTTTGTAAGCCGCCGCCAGCCATTGCCAATGGAGATTTCTTCAACAGAGAGTATTTTCCTTATGGAGCAGTGGTGACCTATCGCTGCAAACTTGGAGAGAGAGGGAAAAAGCTGTTCGACCTCGTGGGCAAGGCATCGATACACTGCACCAGCAAAGACAACCGAGTCGGCATCTGGAGCGGACCTCCCCCTCAGTGCATCGTACCCAACAAATGCACGCCCCCAGACGTCGAAAATGGAATAAGGGTGTCTGAGAACAGAAGCTTGTTTTCCTTAAATGAAGTTGTGAGGTTTAGGTGTCAGGCTGGCTTTGTCATGAAAGGACCCTCCAGTGTGCGATGCCAAGCCCAAAACAAATGGGAGCCGGGGTTGCCCAGCTGCTCCAGGGGTGAGTCTGACTGAGGCCTTGAAGGGGCCTACAGATGGCATGAGTTGTAGGAGGATCAGGAGGTCAGCATTTGTTCTGGTGGAAAGATGTGTAGTGAGCAGTGTGACTGAGCAAATTTTCTTGGGAGAGAACATGATATAAAGAAGGTGTGTGTAAGTGTGTATGTGCATGTGTGTGTGATAAAATGGAGAAGCAAAGCTCAGTCTGGGCACAGAATATGAATTGTGTCCTTCGGCTTCTTGTAAACAGAAGTTCTCTGTACACATCACTACTTCCATACTCCATCATCAATCAGTGACTTGGAAGTACGATAATTGCTAACATGTGCTGAGTCAATTCCCTGGACAGTTACCATAACACAGGCTATGTGTGCACTTATTTAATGCTGAAAACAAAGGTATAAGGTAGTTATTACTACTTTTTCCATGTTTTACAGATAAAATCAGTCTTAGAAAGGTTAGATAACTTGCCAAGATTAAACAGATACTAACTTCCAGACTGAAGACTGGAACACAAGTCTGCCTGACTCCAGACCTGTCGACATCAAAAACCACTCTAGATGTTTCAAGGAGTGAGAAACTTAGTGTCCATAACAGGATACAAAGATGTTGGAGGGGTAGGAAGAGCAAAAGGAGGAAGGCAGTGTTACCAGAGAGCGAGAAGCTGCCGTTCTTCCAGGTCTAGGGCACAGGCATGCGCACTCACTCCTGAAACTGTCACAGAGAGCACAAGCATCTCTTCTAATGCCGCTAAAGATGTAGGAGCTGCCACTGCTGCCTGTATATGGCTGAGACGGCTGGAGCCAAAATCATGGTATTGCTAGAAGTGAAGTTGCTGCTGCTAAGCAAGAGCCATCGACACTGCCATTTCCTGAGCCTCCTCTAGAGGAAGAATGGCTTTTATTATCTCCCCCCTTTTAGTTC
>NW_011889554.1:10004-10544 GCF_000151845.1 Pteropus vampyrus | reverse complement strand
ATCGATTATTTACTGAGCACATACTATGTGTTTGATGTTCTTCTATTCACTTGTGGTATAGCAGTTAACAAGATAAGTTAATTCCCTGTCCCCATGTTATTTATATTGAAGTGGGCAGATGGTCAGGAAAAACGATAAACAAATAAATGTTATAGAAATGATGGATCAGAGTCATTCAGGAATGAGGGAAAAGTGGGGAGCAACATTTTTCAGGGTAAGCACTACAAGACACCTTAAGCTCTCAAAACATGTACCTAAATTAATTACGCTGAAAAATTTAGAAAAAAATAGCTGATTAAAAAAATGAGTCTCCTATGTGCAGCATCACTAGTAATTTCTCCTAGTCTATCCATTTATATTTTCCCCCGTGAAAGACAGGACTTTGCTTCATCTCTTGATCCTAACGGTTGAAAAATACATATTTTTGAAACAATCCAATTTTACTACAATGTTTATGTTGCTAGAAATCTACTTGGACATCATAATGTGCTTTTAATAGTAAAACTTATGAGAACATACTTATATATAGACTACTGCTAT
>NW_011889554.1:4664-5191 GCF_000151845.1 Pteropus vampyrus | reverse complement strand
TCTGGGTGCAGGATTGGCTCAAGTACAACCATTACTATTTAAATAAATAATTGGAAAGGAAGTGAAGGACAGCTGAAAGAGAAGCTTAAAGAGAAGGTATTTTCAAAACCAAGTGGAAATGATTTCAATTTTTTCAAACATATGTACTTTGAGTTCATCCGATTTGAATCCAAACTGAGGTTTTCACTCCTTAAGGATACAGCTAATAGACCATAAGGGGAATAGAGCTAAAGCTAGAATTTGATTCAACATACACTTCAAACAATGTTTTCTTATATTGACAACTGTAGTGTTGTTTGTCTGTTTCTTGTTATTTTAAGGAGATGCTATTTGTTTCCTTCTTATGTCGAAATGGTTGGCTTACGGATCAGACCTACCAAACTAATGGCTGCTGCTTCTTAGTGCCGAGAAATACCTTGAGTTCTCAGTTCATGGTTGTGAACCCTCCCCTGGGGTTCTGATGTACTGAAGAACAAGGAAATCAGACAGGAATGGTGGAGCTTGGGCAGGAGCATCCTTTCTTGCTC
>NW_011889554.1:0-4614 GCF_000151845.1 Pteropus vampyrus | reverse complement strand
GAAAGTAAATTTGTAAAAGGGACCCTAGTCCTGACATCACATAGTGACTGCTGGGGAACTCTGAGAGAAAAGAACAATTCCAAAAGGTAAAGGACCAAGTGCTAGCCAATTAGGAGTCATTTTTGTCCTCACTCTCCTACTCCAACACCCTGGCTTCGGCTTGGGGTGCACCTATGATCCTATTTACCAATGTAGAGACCTAATCTAGATTCACTGAATCAATAGTGAGAGGTAATCTTTCCTTATATTTTATAATTTTTTTCATCAGAACCCTTTCTGAGATGGAAAGCCTAGTTTCATCAGCTAGATTTTTAGACTAGAGACCTACTGCCAGGCCATCTCCGTGTGGGATTTGGCCTTCGATGAAAACTTTTAGTCATAACTGGGGACTCCTTGACCCAGAAACGAGGAGAGCTAGTAGCGAAGCTCTAAGAGAAAAAGTAAACAGGCAATACTGATGGACGAATTTCTCATGAAACACCTTGAAAATAGCCAAACTTTTATTTTGAGAAAAATTATTGAATTATGTTCAAGAGACAAGAAATTGGTTTGCAAATCTCTATAACAGAGTTCTCTGGGTGCAGGATTGGCTCAAGTACAACCATTACTATTTAAATAAATAATTGGAAAGGAAGTGAAGGACAGCTGAAAGAGAAGCTTAAAGAGAAAGTATTTTCAAAACCAAGTGGAAACGATTTCCATTTTTTCAAACAGATGTACTTTGAGTTCATCCGATTCGAATCCAAACTGAGGTATTCACTCCTTAAGGATACAGCTAATAGACCATAAGGGGAATAGAGCTAAAGCTAGAATTTGATTCAACATATGCTTCGAACAATGTTTTCTTATATTGACAACTGTAGTGTTGTTTGTTTGTTTCTTGTTATTTTAAGGAGATGCTATTTGTTTCCTTCTTATGTCGAAATGGTTGGCTTAGGGATCAGACCTACCAAACTAATGGCTGCTGCTTCCTAGTGCCGAGAAATACCTTGAGTTCTCAGTTCGTGGTTGTGAACCCTCCCCTGGGGTTCTGATGTACTGAAGAACAAGGAAATCAGACAGGAATGGTGGAGCTTGGGCAGGAGCATTCTTTCTTGCTCCATAAAAAATGTGAAAAATTGAATTGGAGCTGTCTTTTACAGTAAATTCTATGAGTAAAATGCCGATATAGCAGAATACCTTTCCGGATGCTATATGTGCTAAGGGAACTTTTCCTTCCAAGGTTACAAGGACATTATATTTCCAGAACTAAAAGTTTCTTTCGATACAGAATGGAACCCAATAAGAGAAAGAGAAAGAAGAAGGGCATTGGGTATCTTTTTGTTAAATCTGATGTCTTGATATCTTGGTTTCTAGGTTACTGTAATGCCCCAGATCATTTTCAATTTGCTAAGTTGAAAGTCCAAACCAATGAATCTGAATTTCCCATTGGGACATCTTTAAAGTATGAATGCCTCCCTGAGTACTACAGGAAGTCATTCTCTATCGTGTGTCTAGAAAACCTGACGTGGTCAAGTGCCGAGGATATCTGTAAACGTGAGTACACCCTGCATTGGCGCTTTCCCATGTCTGTCAAATCATCCTTAGGATCTTTTTCAACTATTTCAAATTTTAGAGATGAGAAAACGTTGCTTATCAAAAGTGTTCATATAGGCAGATGTAAGAGTTGGCATTATAGGTCATCCCTAATTATTGGTTGAAATATTTATTTCATAAGACTGTTTTGAGAAATATTTGCAAGAAAAAAACAATTTCTTATGGGAAAGTAAATAATGAATGATTCCAGAACAGGTAAAAAATATAAGGAGAGAGAAACTGTTTGCATAACCAAGTGGAAAGAAAATTTACATACTAGTAGTATATAGGCTATAAATAACCTTTATATATTGACGAGAGATTTTGGGTGGAGACAAGACAGATCTAGATGGGAAGTCTTTTTGAAAATGGTGTGTAGTAAGTGGCTGATCTTGAGGCAAAAACTGTGGAAACATCAGAATTGCGTATTTTCTTAAGTATGCTGCAGTCAGGTGGGACTTATGTACTAAAAAAGTTCAGATTACTCTACTTTGTTCCAAACTTCTGTTTATTTCCTACAGGTAAAGCATGTAGTACTCCTCCAGATCCTGTGAATGGTGTGGTGCACATAGACACAGATGCCCAGTTTGGATCCATAATTAATTTTTCTTGCAATAGCGGGTGAGTGGGCAGGAACGTCTCTTGGTTCAAGATATGCAGAATAGCAATACTACCTCCTAGGCACATATCAGAAAGGACAACTAGGCTATTGCTATCTGCTCTTTAAAAGCCTGAATATAAGAGTTCAACTCCTGATCGAAACAAACAAATGTATGATAAGATTCAGGGGGAAATCTGTAATCTTGCTGGAGAGCACGTACAAGAAAACTAAAGTGCTTACCTGGTAGAAAGAAAGAAAATGTGTGTATGTGTTTGGGAGCGGGGGCATAATCAAACCATACGACAGCCTTAACTCAGAGCAGACATAGCTGGAAGAGAGGGACGGCCATAGAGCAAATGAGCTAGAAAACAAATTCTAAAGTTAATTGTACAATTAGATTGCTAGGACTTCCATAACAAAGTCTGACAGACTGGGTGGCTTAGAACAAGAGAATTTTATTCTGTCACAGTTGTGGAAGCTGAAAGTCCAAAATTAAGGTGTCAGCAGGACATGATCTCTCCAAAGTCTCAGAGGAAAGATCCCTCCTTGCCTCTTCCAGCTTCTGGTAGCCTCAGGCCTTCAATGGCATGTGACAGCATCACTCCCATTTCTGTCTCTGTCTTCCCATGGCCATCTTTCCTGTGTGTCTGTGTCTTCACGTGGCATTTCTGCTCTCTGTATGGATCCATGTCCAAAGTTCTCTCTTTTTATTAGGACGCCAATCCTATTAGATTAGGGCCCACCCTAATGACCTCATCTTGACTTGATTACAACTGCAAAGACCTTATTTCCTAACAAGGTTACATTCACAGGGCTTAGGGGTTAGGACTTCAACACACCTTTTTGAGGAAACCTATTCAACCCGTAACAGAGCCCCCTGTGAAAATGTCAGACATCACGTGTTTACTGAGCAGTGGCCCTGTCCTTGATGTTTACCCTTACTCAGCACAAATCAGAATCTTGACCACACTCTCAGTCTGAGCAGCTGAGCCTGGCAGAGAATCTGGGCTAAACTTATGCTGCCATGATGAACACTGAAAAGCCACTCGTGGTCTTCTGCGTATTTGCCACCCTAGGCATAACAGTCCAGAGCACCTGTAACCTGAAAAAGTAAAATTCGAGTAAATCTAAATACTTCTCTGTTTCTCTGAGAATTTTTAAGTATAATCTATAAATTCTCTGACTGTACCCTCTTTATCTTGCATTACTCAATAAGGATGAACTCTATCTAGTAGGAAACAGAAAATCATTGAGCTTATGACAAAGTAACAGGGTATTATGTGAAGGAGACCAATCTGAAAAATCAGGAAAAATTTCCTCTTACAAAACACAATTAGTTCCAAGAGATGGGGAAAATATTTTTTAAAAAATATTCTGTTCATATTTTTAACAAGATTCAATTGCACACACCTGTTAAATAGGTAGGAAATCAGGAATGTTTGCACATGAATGAAAAACACATTTGTCAAGCTAAAAATATTCTTTGATGAATATACTGAGTATTGTAGAAAACTGAAGCAGAGAATAAGAAGAAAAATTAATCGTCTCCCAAAATTCAGAAGTAAAGGATAAAGAAAAAAAGAGAAGTTATGCATAGGACAGTACTAGGATTCAAAATGCATGTAACAAAAATTTAAGAAGGAAAAACAATATATTCGTATCTAGCCATTATTTAAGAAATTTCTGTCATTCTGGGATAAAGAAAAAATTTCAAGAATACAGAAAGGAAATTATTAAACTCTAATACCTGCAAAAACTTGATGTACATTGACATCACATTGATCCTTCAGATCATTAAATTGCAGAACATAGTGATTCTATTGTGCCAAGCTTGTATTCACAAGCTGAGCCTCCTAAATATACATTAAAATAAAAGCAGGACCCCAAAATTATACCACTTAAGTATATATTCTGGGAAGAGAAAAACAAATAAATCCAGCGGGGGCATAATCAAACCATACAAAAAAAAGAAAATGACAAAGTGCAAAAGAAATATCAGTCACGTACAAAACTAGTAAAAAAAATTTTTTTTAAAAAAAAGCATGGTCAAATATTTTCAACAAAGTTACAAAACTAAATACAAGGACGGAACTGAGTGTTCGAAAGTGGAACTTTTGCAATGTAATCATAATTTAATAACAACCTGTAAAGTTATAAAATATATCCACAAAACTAGAACATGAGAGAAAGCAAGAAAAAATAGTTACACTTATATAGGGGGTGGGTAGACTATACATATTTTGACACTAAAGTCGGTTTAAATATATGTGTTGTGTATATATACAATAAACACACACAAAATGAAATTTTAATGGAACGAAAATTGGATGTTTAACTTCCAAAGTATGAAAACACCTAAAAGAAAGTCTCCTATCTGGTTCATAGAGCAAATGAGAGGGAGAAAAAAGGAATAGCAAGGAACGTATCGGCCTCTTCTG
>NW_011889553.1:136818-137089 GCF_000151845.1 Pteropus vampyrus | reverse complement strand
ATAGACAGGACACAAAGTCCAGAGACTCTGAGTTATTATCTCAGGTACCCATAGCTGGTAACCAATAATTCTAGAATCCTCCTGTCTAACGTCAAATTTCATGATTATTTTTTTCCTTGTACATCCAGGTCCAATCACCGACTGATCTGACAATGGCGAAATGATACTGGCGCAGCTGTGGCTCGCCGAGGACTCATCCTCCCTCCTTCCCTTCAACGAAATCCTTTAATGTCCAGGTGGCAAGAAGAGACTCCTTTAATTAAGGGGGGCT
>NW_011889553.1:136420-136701 GCF_000151845.1 Pteropus vampyrus | reverse complement strand
GAATTAAAAGGCAGGAAAGACAGACTCTTTTGCTCTTCTACTTTGATTCCTGCCCCGAGTGCAGACATGATTCCCGGCAGGAGAAGAGCCGCCCTGCAACCACGAGGCAACGAGGGTGGGGATGGAATGAAATTCGATGCGCTAAACACAGTGAAAGTAAAGGCGAAAATGCCAGCATCGAACATGTCATTAAAGGTCGATGCCGCCTTTCTCCAGACTTCTTCGTATTTGAGACAAGCAAGCACTGGATCGTCTAAGTCGATAATGGGGTATTCCGTTAC
>NW_011889553.1:134142-135320 GCF_000151845.1 Pteropus vampyrus | reverse complement strand
TTCTTCATATAAGAGCAGAACTCATTATCAGAGCACCTGTATGGCCTGCAAAACCTAAAATATTACTATCTGGCCCTTTACAGAAAATGTTTTCTAACTCCTGTTCTTTAATATCTATGCACTAGAATATATTTCATCATTTCCAGTTAGGTCACCCAATTCTTTTGTCACAAATAAAACCATAATGAACATGTTCATATGCAAATTTTTATCATTTAGAGTATTTCTATAAAAGAGTTTTCTGTAAGTGGATTTGCTATATTAACAAATTGTTTTTTCATTTTATTATTTTTTCTTTTTTGGAGAAAATCCTGATTGGCAATGTGAAAATTCTGAAGTAAGGAGTCTTAGAGCAAACGGATCCGTTAGGAGGCCATTCCTGTGTTCTCGGCTAAAGAAGAGAGAGTCCCCAGAGGGGCTGGGCAGCGGCGCTGGAACGGAATCCGTGTTCCGGAGGGGACGCTGAGCGCGCACGCCGCATGAAATCAGGCGGCAGAAGTGGGGTTTGGGTTCGGGTTAGGGTTACTCATTCAACGAAAAGGAAGGATAAGTACCTTCCTTTTATACTTCCTTAAGCACCTATACTTAAGTAAGTATAATTTACTTGAATATCACTTTTATGACAAATTGATGTAAAACTCACATGAGTCCTTTCCTTTTGCGGTAAGTGTGCCTGTGGACAGAGGTCGCATCTTTCTGTCAATGACGTCAGTTACTTAACCCAGTAGTCCCCTGTGGGGCTTTATCTCTCTGCTGCCTAAGGCAAACACCCTTGAATCCTTAAAATCATGATTATCGAAATGTTTATTCAGGCGCCTCACTTTCTTCTGAATCACATTTTCATAGGAAGTCACATATTTCCTGTGTATATCCTCACAGCACAAGTTAAACATATTTTCACATTTCGCTAAAATTATCTTTCACTTTATGACCATTTTTCACAAAGAAATAAATTTTCCATGTCACAGGCATTATTGATTAAGCTAAGGTTACCAGAGGGCTCCAGAGTCACAGGATATATGAGCACGGACACTGTCCAGGCTTTTCCGTTGCTCGCAGAGCCCGTTCGAGTCTAGGCCTTCGCAAGCTCGCATCCATCAAATTTGAGAGCAACGACACGCGGCTGAATCAAAAGCTATTAAATCTGAAAGCGCCGGAGGTCAGCTGTGTTCTCCGAG
>NW_011889553.1:127902-134092 GCF_000151845.1 Pteropus vampyrus | reverse complement strand
TTGCCCAAAGAAACTTAGTCTAAGAGTAGATATGAATAATGGAAACCAGTTCACATTAAAATGAAGTGTTGGAAGTGACTTCTGTCCATAGGGGGCGGGAAGGATGTGAGAGGGAAGGGAGAAGGGGACATCTAGCAGGGGCTGTGAAGTACGAGTGAGAATTTGTTTGGAGAAGCCGGGCAGAAGCCATTCAGACAGAAGCAGGATTTGTAAAGACAGAGAGTCATAGAAGAGCATGGCACGCGGAGGAGGCTTAAGGTCAGAGGCGAGACCAGAGCAGGTGGCTGGGCAGATCATGAGCCACCTTGGGTGCTCCAGAACCTGCTTAGGGTTTATCCTGTAGACAATGTCGAACAGAAGGTCTCTAAACAGTGGAGAGATAAAATCAGGGGTTTGGAGATTATTCATTATTTCAATGTTTTTTCTATAATACGCGATCATGTAAAAGTTTAAATAATGCAGAAGTATATAAAAATGCAAAGTATACGAATTTGGAAAGTTTCTTTTCCTTCAAACCTATCTTCTCCAGGAGAAGACCTAATACCGTTTGTGTATTCTTCTGGGTTTTTCCTTTTTTGTACATATTGTGTCATCTATCTATTTCTCTGTCTCTGTCTCTGTCTCTCTCTATAGGATATCCCTAGAGCATGCTTTTTACCTGAGTAGATTGCGGACAGGCAGATTTATCTACAATAGGGCTGAGCTGAGCTGTGGGTCTATGGGCCAAATCATCCCTGTTTTGTAAATAAAGTTTTACTAGAACACAGCCAGTCATTTGTTTATGCATTGTCTGTGGTGACGTTCTTCATATAAGAGCAGAACTCATTATCAGAGCACCTGTATGGCCTGCAAAACCTAAAATATTACTATCTGGCCCTTTACAGAAAATGTTTTCTAACTCCTGTTCTTTAATATCTATGCACTAGAATATATTTCATCATTTCCAGTTAGGTCACCCAATTCTTTTGTCACAAATAAAACCATAATGAACATGTTCATACGCAAATTTTTATCATTTAGAGTATTTCTATAAAAGAGTTTTCTGTAAGTGGATTTGCTATATTAACAAATTATTTTTTCATTTTATTATTTTTTCTTTTTTGGAGAAAATCCTGATTGGCAATGTGAAAATTCTGAAGTAAGGAGTCTTAGAGCAAACGGATCCGTTAGGAGGCCATTCCTGTCATCTCGGCTAAAGAAGAGAGAGTCCCCAGAGGGGCTGGGCAGCGGCGCTGGAACGGAATCCGTGTTCAAGAGGGGACGCTGAGCGCGCACGCCGCATGAAATCAGGCGGCAGAAGTGGGGTTTGGGTTCGGGTTAGGGTTACTCATTCAATGAAAAGGAAGGATAAGTACCTTCCTTTTATACTTCCTTAAGCACCTATACTTAAGGAAGTATAATTTACTTGAATATCACTATTATGACAAATTGATGTAAAACTCACATGAGTCCTTTCCTTTTGCGGTAAGTGTGCCTGTGGACAGAGGTCGCATCTTTCTGTCAACGACGTCAGTTACTTAACCCAGTAGTCCCCTGTGGGGCTTTATCACTCTGCTGCCTAAGGCAAACACCCTTGAATCCTTAAAATCATGATTATCGAAATGTTTATTCAGGCGCCTCACTTTCTTCTGAATCACATTTTCATAGGAAGTCACATATTTCCTGTGTATATCCTCACAGCACAAGTTAAACATATTTTCACATTTCGCTAAAATTATCTTTCACTTTACGACCATTTTTCACAAAGAAATAAATTTTCCATGTCACAGGCATTATTGATTAAGCTAAAGGTTACCAGAGGGCTCCAGAGTCACAGGATATATGAGCACGGACACTGTCCAGGCTTTTCCGTTGCTCGCAGAGCCCGTTCGAGTCTAGGCCTTCACAAGCTCGCATCCATCAAATTTGAGAGCAACGACACGCGGCTGAATCAAAAGCTATTAAATCTGAAAGCGCCGGAGGTCAGCTGTGTTCTCCGAGCACTGCGGGACTTTCCCCAGTGGGATGCTGTACATCTTTTGTGCGTCTTAAATCAGGGTGCTCTAAAGTCCAATAAGTACTTTAAAACTGAGTTCATATTATTACATTTGTGGTTTGCTGGGTTTCTTCAATTTTTAAGAGGAAAGGAGTCCCCATGACAGATAGAATTTGACCCAAAGAAAGCTAAATAGTTCCCTGAAAGGAACAGGCGGAACCCAAACAAATGATTCTGAACCCTGGGGGAAAAAAAGCAGTGTAATTATTGAGTGATCTAAGAAGAGAAGAGTGACAGCAACGAAGCTGGCACAAAATGCCACGGTCGCTTGTGGACATGGTCCTTGTACAGCTGTCCCACATGCTGAATAAGTCAGCAATCACGCAACACACACAAATCTACATTTTAAAGCAAAGATCCCGGGGCTCTCAGTCTATGAGAACCAGCTCTGATACGAAAGTCCTTAGACAGCTCTTAGAGACGTGACAACAGAGATGGCTTTGCCTGAGACTTCTGAGATCAGCCCCAGGGAGCTATGGGTGGGACCGATCACAGGTACGTGAGGCTGGCCCAGGTGCCACAGGCACAAGAAGCCACATGGAGCCCGTTAATGCTGGTTGTCTAGGTCCCTCGTGCTGGGAGGGAAGAGCAAATGGGCCACAGTCTGCCACTTCTCCCAGGAAGCGACTGAATTCGAGAAGAAATTCAAACGTAGATGTGCAAAATCATGCAGGCTACATTCTGAAGGAAAAAAAATCGCTGACGTTCTAGCCGGGCCCTTGTGGAGAAGTCAAAGAGCCAGGAAGCTTGTCATGTGGGAAAAGGTGAAGTAGGGAAAACGTTCTCAGCCCCCTATATCTGTCCTCGAGCAACCCCACAGCATCCGAGGATTTCAATAAAGGAAGCATCAGATGAAGAAGAAAGGGAAACATCCAAACTCCCAGCCAAAGCTCAGCACTGGCTCCCCCTCTGTTCTCACTGCACGTTTTCTCCGACCCGTGTTTTCCATCATGTCCTGCGGATAATGTCTCACACGTTCATTTGCACCAACTCGAGCTCTCCTTGAAGACGCGTGTGCTGCTGCATTCATTTTGTGCCCACTATTCATCCCGCCCCTTCCCAACTCCAGCAACCACCTGGCATATATTAAACACAATAATGTTTATATAATTTTACGCTGTCCTGACTACTTTCAAGTCTTTAGTTCAGTGGTTCCCTAGAAAAAGTATTGCCTTCGAACAATCAGCTTGATGGAGTGCGATGCTTCCAAAGTAAATACTAATCTGAGGTGTGCTTTATGAGAAATATTTCAACCACCAAAAGGATTTGAAAAATGGCATATAGGCTACTCTCCTTTCAGAAAGTGACAGCGCACATGAGCAATTTAAAGGCTCTGAAAAGATCTGCAGTGAAGGGATCAGTTTGGCTCTGTTTAGCCCAGTCTCGCCTCTTATGTTGAGTAGGAATACCTTTCTGTTTTACTCATTTCTATTGACACACTCTGGAATATGTACTTTAGAAGGCTGCCACTCAAAGTGTGGCTCGGGGACCCACAGCCCTGACGTGTGGCGGAAGCCTGTTAGGAATGCAGAATCGCAGGCCCGAGTCCAGCCCGGCCGAGCCAGGGCCAGCACTTGGCAGACAGCGAGGCGGTGCGCGCACACATCGGTGTTCACAGGACACACTCGCAGACACTCAGCTTTGGCACTGGAGGGAGCCGGCTGGTTCTATGAATCACAAATTGTGTGATCTCCTGCAGGAAAATATTTATCTTGCATGGTCATCGTGATGATGAAATAATATTCATAAGTTACCTGGCACATAATAAATACTAAATAAGCTATTTATTCATATTATGATTATTATTCATACTCTACATATACTTCACTCGTTACATATTTTGTAATATATAATTCCAGCTATTCATTTCAAATGACCACCAGAATTGATTTGATAATCTTGATTCTAGAAGGTATAGGTTTACTGCAATGAAAGGGAAATTGCACAATCCCGAACGGCGCCTTTCACTTCTTCAAAGGGGTAGTTTTTATTAGAGGGCCTTGCACTCCCGGAGAAACAGGAGGCCGCTTGGCGCGGGCCTGGGTGGTTCCCTTCTGCCTGCTCCCCCATCTCCTCTGCGGGAGAAGTGGGGGACGGGGAACTGGAATTTAAGTCTTGTGCCCGAAATCTTTAGATTCTCCAGGACCACACATTTTGTGCCATTAATACCCTCATATTGAATAAGCAATTCGACATCAATTTATCTTAGGCATGTACAAACAATATGCATTTAAAAATAATCACATCAGCCTCATTTTCATGTTGCATGTAACAGGCAGAGTCAGGGAAAGAGCTCGGGGTTTTGGGTCCATGTGTGCGTTGTTGCTATTGCTTGTACTCCGTTCCTTTGCTAAACCTACTATTGCATCGACATTAAGTCTTCTGGAACTTCTGGTTCTGAAGTGTGGGAGTCTGCATGCTCTTAAGGTGGCTCAGCTAGCTGGAAACCCGACGGCCTTTCCTGCATAGAAACCCTTTCCGTCCACCTGGCCAGGAGGGTGAGAGCCGTTCCTGCCCGCAGGAGCCTGGGCGACCTCTCCACTGAGGCTCCCCGTCCCACATTGCACAGAGGGAGCTCTCGCAGAGGAAGGGCCGGGTATCTGATGAACTCTCCACAGCTAGTATGTATGTCAACAATGCCCAGTAAAAGCAAAAATGACATTAACAGTTTACTGAGCCCTAAAGTTGAAGAGGGTAATATTTTAAACTTCATTTGCAGTATTGGTGGTCTCTATTTACTATGCTTAAAGGACTCTTGTTATTCAGCTTGTATTTCAACAAGCCTTGGCGAGACTATACATTGTGATATGTGTGCTGTTTGTTCTCTTGTTTTCCTTCCATTTTATTTGCCCTATATGACATCACACCCGTTCTCGGTCATCCCACATTTGATAACATGCTCCCAGAATTTCAGGTATTTATACGCCATTTCTTCTTACTTATCTCTCCTATTTTTAGCCTTTATTTTTGTTTAGAAAATATCCATGCCTTTTATTATGTTTATTTTATTGCCAGTTTGGTGTTTTTTTCCCCAGTTTGACCACCTAAATGATGCTGAATATAACGATTGTGTGATCACCTTTCTAACATGTTCCAATCATTCTTGTATGAAATAAAATAGATAAAAGTCAGAAGTTGGGCTCTTCCCCTACAAAGCCACCTTTTGTGTAAGGGAAGAAGTAGACATTGATTTTTAGCACCAATCTGATACCAGTACATCAAAAGGTTCAACTATTGGTCTTTTGTCCTAAAAATGTGTTTTCAGTTTATTTCTGTCAAATGTCAGATTGTCAAAATAAAGTCTGCACAGGGTCCTACTGTCTGCTGATACAATCAGCATTATAAACTTCATAACTCGAAAATAATAAAGCATCAACAGAACTTGACCCCCAACGGCACTTACTGCCACAAGGATGAGGACTTCAACGGCCGCTAAGTCCAGGGGCCAACAGCAAAGGGACCTGTGTGTTTCCTAGGAGGCAATGGAGAGCCGGATCCCCAGCTCTGTTAATTGAGAGAGATCTGTAGAGAGGTGTGCTGGCCTCCCCGGTGAGCCGTCAGCCCTTCCCTGGAGAAGCCCAGGCAGCAGCATGCAGCTCCACGAGGAATTTGGGAAGATTGATGAAGGCGCCTGTGACTGATAGAGTCTCACCTCTAAAACGAGAAAATAAAATGATGATCTCGAGGTCTCTTTCATTTCCAGACTGTTGTAAGACTATGATTCCAAGTGGGCCTAGGGATTTTTTTTCTGGACTATTCTAAGTTGTAGAGTATGGGAAAAGACAGAGAAGACTTTCCAGTCCTATAACTTCATCTCCGTAGCAGCCAGTCAACTCTGTGACTAAGTTCCTTCACAGGATCACACTTGTTATCCAATGGAATCGACTTCAGGGAACTGGACACGACTGTCTTGAGAAGTAAGTGTGGGAACAGGAACATGTCTTTTCCTATCCAGAATCTGTCAGACAAGAGAGGAATCTGATGAGAAGCGGCTAGAGAATAGCCTCCTTTTGCCAAGAGAATTCCAAGTGAGTTAATGTAGCTTAATTTATCAACCATTTATGCTACGTTGGACATTCAGAAGCTCACGAAATCATTTTCTGTTGTGAAAAGTGAAGCACACACAGAAAGGACATGAAGGGATTCGGAGAGGTG
>NW_011889553.1:119458-126632 GCF_000151845.1 Pteropus vampyrus | reverse complement strand
TTATCAACCATTTATGCTACGTTGGACATTCAGAAGCTCACGAAATCATTTTCTGTTGTGAAAAGTGAAGCACACACAGAAAGGACATGAAGGGAATCGGAGAGGTGGGTCCCACAGCAGCTCCTGAAATCTCCTTCCGATTGATACTCCCATTTCGTGTCACCATCTTCCTCACCCGGGTGTCATGTCCAACACACGCCAGAACGGCTGGTCTGCTCCACAAAATTGACGAGAAAGCAGGCGACTCCTGTGGAAAGTCACCTAGTGTCCACCCACCACACAGCTGCCGTGCGAGTTCTTCCCTCGTTTCCCCTTATCTAATGGAAAAAGAGTCTTCTACATGCAAAGGATGATTCTTCCAACTCGGCATCGATTTTTACTCTTTTTTGCCCAAATTTTCAATATACACCTCAAAAGACCCTATTATTCAGTTATCATTCTTAAAGAGTAAGATGAGACAACAGAACAATAAATAACCGAATAGAGGTTGCGTATAACAAATTACTGCCTCCTGCACAACGAGGGGGGCTAGGCAGCAGCCTCGGCAACTCGGAACATTGCTACCTCCCTGCCCCACCGTGGACTTGGTGAGATACAAGCCCACCGAGGACAAAGGTCTTAGGTTGGTTGTCTTTTCTATTCTAGTGCTAGAACATAAAAATAATAAGGTTTTGTTTGTTTGTTTTCTAGATGTTGAAGGAATTCATGGGAATTCACAGTGGCACTTTTTCAGGAGGGCCCAACCTCTAAACCACAGAGAAGAACATTTACCATCTTCCATTTTATAGCCCTTGGGTGCTTTTAAAGCACTCCCACACAGACCGGAGCACTTGAGATTACTATTTGTTGGACAGAGTATTGTGGAGACCCATACATTTGTCTAGACTGTGCTGCTAATTAGCTACCTGACCTGAAATAGGATTCACGTCTCTGACATTACTCAATTTTATCATCTGTAAAATGGTAACAATGCTTCATAGAATAGCAATGAGGTTTAAATGGCATTCTATATTCATGATACAATGCGAAGTCAAAAGAGCTATTCGAATGTTAGGCACTCTTTTGTATGCCTCAAAGGCAGTTAGCACAGCACCCACTGAAAACCTAGTAAATGTTAACCACAGTCTATCATGGTTTTCATTTACTGGCTCCCAATATTAATGCTGTTGCTTTGGTTTCAGTTAAAGGCAGTGGTTGTTCTTTTTTGTTTGCGTGTTTGCTTTGTCACAACATGCTAATTTTCTGCATATGCACCTTGTTCTTACAGAAAATTATAAAAGCGAAAAGGAAAAAGGGAATACGTTTCTTCGTGGGTCCATTTGCACCATTTTAAAGCTCTTCTGAAAACCTTATATTTGCTAATGCTCTTAAAATAAAAACAAGTCTCAAAAATGCCACGGAAACTTATAAGGGTTTTATAATTAGAACTATAAAGAATAATTCTCTTTGCCATTCTTACATAGCTTCTTATAACAACAAGACATTTCAGTTTTGATGCATTTTTAACTTCTGATCCTCTATGGCTCCTTGGTTCCAACCATTCCTACCATGACATGTGTCTTAGTTTCTCTCTAAAATTTAATGCCTTTTAGTTTCATTTCATTTTACTTACTTTATTTGTGATCACTCCTCCTACTTGCCAAGGATATAATTAGCTCTAATCTTATATTTTGAGATTATGATTCCCTTTGGATTCTAAATTTAATGAGCGGGCTTACTATTTCCTCATTTCTGGCACTGGTAACTCTGCAGAAAAACTAAAGGGTCAAAGCAAAGCAAATGCAAATATCGAAAAATTTATATCATTTATCCGCATTGATGGAGACAAGCCCAAATTCTTGTATGTTAATTAGTATGAACATATTATAAATGCTTTTGAGACACTTTATTCATTGATTCAACTAACCTCTATTAAATACTGGATGTACCATGCATTCTGTTATGTGCGGTGGCGGATTTTTAAAAAGGATATGTTGTGGATTCTGCTCTCAAGAAGCTTACAATTTATTGAGAGGTAATTCGTAAACCTCGAAGAATAGTACAAAACTAGATGTGCTTTATGGTAGAAGAAATAAAAATCTGAAAAACTGTAGAAGAGGTCACAATCAGTTCTGCGGAGTACGACTGGCCAACTTTCTTTAGGGGTGTGACAGTTCAACTAGAATTTAAGAAGATGAAAAGGGTAAGTTAGATTTTTGCTTCTGGTCACGATGGAGTAACGGGAACTGAATTCACTCTCCTGCCTTAACTACAAAACCGGCAACATCTATGTCACAGTGGCAGCACTGGACAACAAGCCGCCAGGCAGGGAAGGTTCCCAAGAGACGAGGAACGGAGGAAGTAAGCGTGGTGAATGACCCGGCTCCCGCCGGCAGAGCGCCTCCAGAAGACAGTAAGCCGCTAATTCCCGGAGACCGAGGTGACCAGAGCTGGCCGTGCAGCGAGGAGAGAGCTGCAAAGAGCGTGCAGAGACCTGCCACATGCGACTGGGTGGCGCGGGCGCTGAGAACGCTCCTGCGGGGAAGGCCCGCCACAAACGGCCGCGAAAGCCATCTGCAGAGCACGAGGGCTGGGACGCCCCTGCTGCCCCCGCAGGAGCAGAAGGGCCTCCGGACACCCGGCGCCACCCCGGCTCTGCAGGGCCGCTCGGCAGCCGGGCCAGAGCAGTCTCAGGCTAAAGAAAGGTGCTTTGGTCCCTCCTTACAAAGTCTAAAGGCAAGCCTCAGAAAGATTAAAATGTTCACAACTTAAATGCATTCCAAAATAAAGATACAACATTTTGGAGGAATACAAAAATACCAGTACCCAGTAATGTAAAATTCACAAATTAAAAATCCTCAGACTTGCAAAGCAGCAGGAACGTATAATCCATAATAAGGAGAGAATCAATAGAGACATAGATGATGTCATTTGTACACAGGGACATTAAAAGAGATCACACATGTATGCCAACTGTAACTGAAAATTTAAAAAATACTAAAAAATAAAATAAAAAAAGAGATCTCACATACACAACGCTCAAGAAGGTAAAAAAGAAGCATGAACATGATAACAGAATCATACAAGATATAAAACTAACCAAATCGAACTTCTAGAAATAAAATTACAACATCTTGGATGAAAAATAAAAAAACTAATGGATCAGTAGTGAGCAGTGGAACATCCGACGGCCAAATCAATGGGAATTTGGAGTTTCATTAAGTAGAAGGGGAAGAGATGGAGAGAGAGAAACATTAAATGTTTGAAGAAATACTGACTTAAAAATTTCCAAATCTGCTGAAAACTCTAAGCCCACAGATTCAAGAATCTCGACAAATTCCAAGCAGAATAAATAAGAAGAAAACTACACCAAGGAACATCACGATCACATCACTTAAGATCAGTGATAAAGAGAAAGTCTTAAAAGTACCTAGAGAACAAACACGAATTATGGAGAAGAGTAAAGGTAAAAATGACAGCAGACTTCTGGTCAAAGATGACACAAACCACAAGTAGAACAACCTGTCAGTCTAGAAATCAGGGTCAGAGAAACTCGCACAAACAAAACAGCGAGATAAAGTGAAGGCGTTTGTAGAAACAAAGGGGCTAGTGTAGGAGAACATGTGTGGGTACGAAGAGGTGCCATGAGCTCAGGGGACAGACAGGACGCAGTAGCGTGCTGGGCTCGACAGAAGAGCAGAGTCGTACGCGAGAGGGCAGGACTAGTCAGCAGCAGATCCAGGAGCCCCTTGACTTTCCAGTTACAATAAAGAAACAGTTTTCTTCCAGCAAAGTGGAGCCTTCAGTGAAAAATTTTAAATGGGATGACATGATGCACAGTATTTTAGAAATCTTATTCAGAATAAAGGCTGGAGAACCACTTGGAGAAAGTATATATATATAAAGTATGTATACACACACACACACACACACATATATTATATGATATATATATGTAACTATAAAATTATGTTATAGAACAACATTACATTTTATGGACTATAATGATTTCAAATATAAGTACAAAATGTAAATATACCAATACACATTAAGGGACACATCATAGAAGCTTGTTATAAATTATTCAACTACACCTGTCTATTACTTTAAAAAATAGTGTATTTTTTCCTTAATCAACTAAATACTCAATATTTTATTATAGGAGAAAGAACAAGAGGCCTACATTTATTTGCTCTGTTGCTTCCAGTCTGTAAAACAGGCAAACCATGGCACGACTATACTTATTTTTCTGTTTCAAAATCTCTTAATTTTACCGTTATTTCAAAACATTTAAAGTAACAATATGATTGTTACTGCTATTTTTATGCACAGACTAAAGAACAAATTTAGTCATCTAAAAAGATATGGTCAGTGCTGTAAAAGGTTGCACTTTAATTTTCTAGTCTTTTTTGTTTTGTGGTTACATGGCAAAGATTTACTGAACGTATCAAAAAGCCTGTTCTTTCTCTTGCTTGCGGCTTCTTATTTGAAGTGTAAATGGTATTCATATTCATCTTCACTCTCCCTTTGATAAAGTAATATATAATGAAATCCTAGGTAAAATTAAACAAACAATATATTAAGAGTGTGTTCCAAAATAACATATTTTTATTGAGTTAAAATCGTGCTCAAACTGTATATGCATATATTTTAACATGGTTTCCTTTCTGCTAAGGCCCCCAGACGCTCTGGACGAGCCCCTTAAACTGAACACCGAGTTAGGAAGACCATGCCCCGGTGCTGGTGGTCCCTCCACTCCTGCTTTTGTGATTTAGGTGTGAAGTTATTTAATAAATCTGAATGCTAGACTGTAAATACTGAACAAATCCTACACATTTAAGCGTCAAGTACATGACTGGGAGGCAATCTGGACTTCTGATTCCCTGACTTCTTAGGAAAGATACCTGAGGCTTCCAGTTTCCTGGCTGGAAGTCGTAAAGAGCCAGATGCGTGAGAATCCGGTATCACATTCACCCAGCGCAAACTCCATTACATGACTGTTTATAAACGAAGTTGTCTCCTTCTGAAATTTATCAATAACTGCAATAATTTACCCCCCCAAAACAAAAAAACAACAGGCTCTGTTAGATGTTTCCTAAGAAATAATAGAACTATAAAAAATAATAGTTCCTCTGAACCAGTTATATTCAAAACTGATTTTAATAGATAAGCCAATTAAAAGAAAAAGTTCAGGCATTTAACAGTTTTAGTTACCTCAAAAATTATGAAATATGAGGACAACCCCTAAAAGTTGGATATTTGGGATCATTTACGTATATGTTCTTATTCCAATGAGCAACTGCATACCATTTTCATGTAAATGAGCTGCTTTTTCTACAACATCATTACAATCAGCACCCTTTTGGGGTGTGGAGGGGACTACTCCTGAGGCATCGGCATTCATTTACAATGACCTACTATGTGCAGGTACAGAGCTAGATGTTGCAGGGGAATACATACATACAAAATATATGTCCTACCTACCACTTAGGAGACAGTTATTAAAAATACTGGATATAAAAGGCTCTTTCCTAATTGCTATTTTGAGATACCTATTTAAAGTATTTAAAGTTCCAAGAGCTATAATCCTTGGACAGTATTGTTTTAAGTCAAGGCAAAGTTTTCCCTACCTCCTATCTTCAACTGGAGTCTGAAATCTGGATATATGACTCTTTCTATAAAAAATTTACTAGTTTTATATTATATTTGAATGTTTTTGTGATGTAGTTGGATCCTACATTTATACTGAAAATCAGCAAGAAGAAAGAGTCCTCTGAAATGTATCATTCCTGACTATAATGGCCAATGAGATGGGGAAGTTTCAGGCATTCATGTTAAGTCCGGGAGAGCTGTTTAAGATAAATACCAATAGCTGTCAATTATGCAACAAAGTGCTAAGATCTAGCACTATTTCGTTGAGTAGTGCTGGGTATTATTTAATTCTACAAATTAACTTGGATTTCTTAACCACACATAAGACATTTGCAGTTGATCAACTGCTTCTGACCTAGAGTCACTCAGGAAGAGTGAGTTGCATTTAAACATCTTCATATCAGCAGGATTAGGTGCTTTAGTCACCACTGCTTTTATTAAGGTACCTGCTTCCTTTTGCCTATTTCATGAGATGAACAAACAGAACCTATTAACTTTCAACATTCATTTACCAAATGTTTATTGAGCTTGAAAGTAAGAAAGCAAATGATTAAAATGGATTGCTTATTGTGAGCTTCCACCTTCCTTAGCCACTAGGAAGTGCATAAAGGATGCTTGCACATCTACCATTCAGACATTCTTAACAAGGAGTTTTCCTTATAGTTATTTAAAAATAGTTGTATATACTGAATAAAGAAGATGTAATATATACTCATTAATTAGGATGAGATGAGAAATGTGAACAGCTGACCTTCTGGTAACTCACTCCTTAATTAATAAAGTTTGAGAAACATGGATAATGTTTTTAGTACAAAAAATATTGCTGCAAATTAAAAATTGCAGCAATATTTTTTGTACTAAAAAAATTTTTAGCACCTTTGTCATGAAATTCTCAGTCCTTTACAAATAATATCACGACATTGTTGGACGAGAGAAAGATGGTATTTTATTCTCAAATGAGAGGCTACAGCAAGTCTATTTTCGATTCCATTAAATAGACTATATATAATTATAAAACTCTTCAGTTATCACAAGTCATTTGCCTAATGCTTAAAAAATGCAAACGATAACTTACATCTCAGAATTTCTTTATAAACCAAATATAACCAGCCTAAAAAATGTACCTCTGTGTAGTAAGAGGGCAGAAATATTTTGTGAAAAATGCAGGGAAGAAAGGAAGCGAGAGGCAGCGTTGGGTAAAGTCAACAGTTTACCTGTGGTGCTCACTCTGGGCATCGAGCTAGATGGTTCCAGAACTCAAAATTTCACACAGAAAACAGATGAGCCCTTCCTACTATTTTCTTTTGCACTCATAGTATCCAGTTCATTCTCTTAGAGCACCCCTATTTTTCATCATTATTTCAGTAACTATTATAGTTTTCTTCCTTATTACACATTGTGTATTAGAACAATAGTGATCGGGTATATACAAACATTTTAGAGCTTTGCATTTTACGTTATCAATATTTATTCGTCTTTCCCTGAAACAGATTGATAATCAGAAGCCTAGTCTATAAGTACAAATGCACTTAGACTAATCGAA
>NW_011889553.1:117027-119003 GCF_000151845.1 Pteropus vampyrus | reverse complement strand
TGTTACTGAAATAAGCACAAATGTTCACATCATCCAACCTGGAGGCCGTCCGGGATGCCCAAGGCAAGCGGAGCCTTTGGGAACTTGGATCATGACATTCCCCGGGGTTTTGAACAAATTTCCTTTAAAAAATAGGAGGACAGAGTCCTCTGGAATATTTAACGTGTTTATGGAAGCACTCATGAGGACATGCTTTGGACTCAGTTTTAAGAGAACAAAGAAAGGATAAATGTCATTAAAATCAAAGCAAGTTTGACCTCGGTAAAGTAGGGAACTTCCTGTAAGCTTTGATGGAACTGAAAAGTCCTTTAATCCAATCCATAATCCTTTTAAGACAGTGCAGGACAGTCTCGGGTCTGCACATTTTAAATTCATTAATGATCTTAATCTGAGAATTAACTTGGGCATTTTTCTCCATAATCAGACACATTGTGAAAGAAAATCTTCCTTCCTCCTTCTGCCTTTTTCAGCCTCCGGAGGACTAGCCCGAAATCCATGGATTTGAAGTTTTTCTTCCTCACGGTCCTCCTCTGGCTGGTGCTGACCTAGAATCACAGCTCCCTTACAGACGCAGCATCAGTCATCATGGATTCCTGTTCTTCGTGGCCTGTTCTTCAGTATGTGGATGGATGATCTTTCTATCTGTTTGGCTCAGGAGAGACTGAAGCAGGATCTTCAGAACACAGATATGGGGCAAGAATGAAGTGCTCTCCCACATTACTCAATGGGGAGCTGGCTACATTTTGGGACGAACAATTCTGCATGGTACTGAACGGTCCTGCGCACTGTCCTGAGCTGTCCCGCGTACAGTCCTGAGCTGTCCCATGTACTATCTTGAGCTGTCTGATGTACTACAGGGCATCGAAGAATCTCGGCCTCTGCCCAGTGTCCACAGTTATTGTGAGAACTGAAAAATCCCTAACATGTTCTCAAATACTTCCTGAGGGTGGTACTGGCCCCACCTGAGATCCCCTTTAGACACTGCGCGATGCCAAACTGTCTGCAGAAATGTCTGCACCATCTCAACAAAACCACACAGGTTACAATTAGGCCGGCACTAGCAGTCTCGTTAAACAGTTGCTGAGTTCACATGCGAAAGATGTTTGGGTTCTAAATATTTTGTTCACACGAATACAAATGATTATAGTTTATAACTGTGGTTCTCAGACACATTTCCTCTGTACCAACCACTGAAACTGACAGACATTTCCTCTGTGACACGTCTGTATTTGCCTTAAAACTATAAGCTCATTTTGGGAAGGGGGACTTATTCCTTATCTGTCATTGTAATCACAGTGCTAAGCACAGTTGTGGCATAAATAAATATTGAAAAATAAATAAATGAGTAAATAAAGAACACAGCAAAGCTTCCACCAGCCATACAAGGCACCTATAATCAAACAGGAATGGGCTCCATCACACACGGTTTACGACGTTCAGAAGGTCAACAGAAGAAACTGTCTACTTTTATTCAGTTACTTGTCTTACTCTGTCAAAAAAAGTCTTTTGAAAAATTCTCTTGGGAAATATCCTCTGTTGACTTTAACAATGATGGTCACTTGAAAAATGACATAATCCCAATATATAGGCTGCCTGTATAACCCAGGAGCCACAGAGGCCTCCCCGATGCTCAGACTTCCACAATCATTCATTCATTCATTCATTCATTCAGCAAAACAATAGGACTTACTGTCATCTGTACCCTCTCTGTATCTGTACTTATATTTTATGTGTATCCGTATCTAATCGATGTCTATATCCACATCTATCTAGTAGGCACTCTTCTAAATCCCAAGGCTGTACTCAGGTGAATAAGACAGATGTAACTCTTGCCTTCAGGAAACTGAAATAACATTTCTATATTTTTGACCCAAAGTCACTCTAAGTGCTGGTAACCTTGGGGGAGGTTCACATGCCCACTCTAGCAGAGTTCAGAAAGAACATAAATTATTCCAATCTTACACATAGTAGTTCAC
>NW_011889553.1:96036-115312 GCF_000151845.1 Pteropus vampyrus | reverse complement strand
TTGAAGTCCTAGTGAACTTCCAGCAAGTCTGTTATCTTTCACGTCTTTTCGTACCTTTAAAATAATAATGTGTTAATATTACAATAGCTCCTTTTTTTGTAAATGCTTTGTGTTTCATACAATATTAAACACTTTACGAGGATCCCATTATTTACCCACCACGAACTCTCTCAGGCAGATCCTATCATCGTCCCCAGTTTTTAGATGGGAATATTGAACCTCCTCAAACAACCTAGTGGATCTGAGATGAGAATCCCAGTCTGCCTGACAGCGCCAATGCTCTTTCTTCTGACCCGATGATTGTTCGTTCCTCTGAAGTTGCCCTAGCTACTTAAAAATGAGCGGTGGCCCACAAGTCCAGCATCTAAAAGAAATGATACCATGAATAAAAACATTTTCATGAAAATGTTCATAAGCGTCCCCTCGACACGATCGTCATTTCGATGGTCAGCGTTCACTCGCTCTTCTTTCGGAGCCATTTAAGATGACTGACGCGCACTGCACAGCGATGCTGCAGAAACTAAGTGGCAGAGGCTAACTGGGCGGGGCGCCCGTTTCACCCAGAAGCCTGTCATTGTTCGCTCTTAGAGCAACATGAACGACACGTATAGGAGATGCCAATGAATATCCCTTCAAGAGAAAATCAAGTTCTTTTACACATCTCAATGTTAGCAAGAAATCCCAAAGGAGCTCTTCATCTTGTGTCAAGAATAAGCTGGAAATGTGTAATAAGAAAACTTCTAGGCGGTAGCAATATAAATTCCTTGAAAAGGAAGTCTTTACATGGAAATGGGATTCGAAGAGTTGATTGATGACAGCAACACAAGTTATCAAAGAAAAAACCTCTAAACAAATTGCAAAAATGCATTTGACTATAATCAATAGATGCCGTTGGAGACTTCCCAGAGTACTCATTCATCACAGGTCCTGCGTATGATTTTTTCCCATTTAATTACTACAGCTTTTCTTATACTTTCCACTAAGGACATTTATATCTATCTACCTATCATTTTTCCCAATTACTAAATCCTGTGTCGGCCAGCTCATTAGGTATGTTGCAAACTCTAATGCTGAGTTACAGGGGTGAAGATGGAGGTGCTCACAGTCAGAGTGGTTGGGAAGGGGATGCTCAGCGAGGCGACAGAAAGTGTTGAAGAATGGGTGATGCTGAAGATAAAACTTGAAGTAATAGGACAAGTATTATCCCCATTAATAAGTGTTCAATCTATGAGTGACTGCTTCTTAGCCAGCACGGGCGGAGTATCCTCGCTTTTAACTGAGATGCAAAGCCACGGTGCTGTTACTTTGTATCATTCACAGAGTCTCTTTAATTCAAGTATCCTCTTACCATCTAGGCAAGTAAATTCTTAAATACCCTGGACTATTTTATAATCTGAGGTCAGGATGTTCTACCTAAGTTTTAATTTGTTTGCAACAGAAACACTTATTGAACCGAATACAATCATCCAGGTTAGTGATTAAACTGCCCTTGTTAAAATGGGCTTCTGGTGCCCTGAAGCTTACACAGCGTGCAAAGCTGCCCTCCAAACTTTTTGCTGAGCATTTCAGAGTTTAGAGATAATGAGGACACTTTGCTTTCATGCTTTAGGGTTTATCTAGAATACTAGAGCCACATGATCAAAAACAGTCTCCCAAAAGGAAAAAAAAGGTCCATTTATGTTCATAACCGCAAAGTTGTCAAGGGTCAAAAGGTAGTTTTACCACTAGTAATGAGTCTTCTTTTTTTACCAAATAGCGCCTAACCCAAATTTTCCTAAAAGAAAAAGCAAACATGGAGGGGAGAAAAATAAACACAGACTTGACCTCCTGAGGTAGTGAGAGGCGCGGCCTGTGGCCCAGGCCCCCCTCGCCTGCACTGCGGCGAGGAGGAGCCGACCGTCCTGTGTCTGTCGTTTTGATGCTCATTGTAGCAACTGTTTTCACAGAGTTAAACACCTTTCATAGAGCCAATAGTGCAGACTCGGTATTCCCCAGAAATAATTTTCCCTCCATGCAATAAGGACTTCAAGTTGTCTCAGCCCCGCATAAATCTAGAGACATGCCGGCAAAATAAAAGGCACATCAGAATTTGCATAAGCCTCCTCCGTCTTCTGCAAATTGTTCTTTGTTTAATGAAGTTGGTATTTAAGGCTAATTATGTTTATCAAATGAATTCAATCCATCCATTTGGTCGAATCACATATTCCCGACCCTCCCTCCCTCCCTTCCTTCCTTCCTCCCTTCCCTAACACAGAGGTAAAATGAAGGAAGACATATGCAAATTGATTCTAGTTAATAACTTCAGAGTTTAAATTTTTCTGACTTAGAAATCAATTTCTACGCAGAATTTACTATTTAGCCGTCCACACATTTCATTAACTATAAAACAATGTATATGTAAATGTTCTTTAGAATTAAAATGGAAAAGACAGATGAGTATTATGATTTATCCTTTACCAGAAGAATGGACGAATAAAAGGCATGTGATGGGGGCCGCTCAGGCTGAGAACTAAAAAGAAGCGCCAATAAAACGCCGTCCTTAGAACAAGAGAGAATCGATGTGTGGAAGCCCAAAGCAAAACAGAAACGAGGACTGTGACTCTTAAAAAGGGAATCAATAATAACAAGTGAGTCATACCGAACATTTGAAATCAGTACAGATAGTAGGTGAGTGTGTGCACATTTGTTTCTTGGGTGGTGATTTAAGATACCCCAATACTTGATAATCCAGTACAATTATACGAAACAATGAAATCTACATGTCTATTCAAATTAAAATTAGATCATTTCCGTATTCCTATTTTGATAGCATCCCTTTACACATCAAAATTTCTAATGGATTAAAAGCGAAGTTGAAATACAACATTTGATCATACGTTTATCATATCACACATTCCTAAAGCAAGAATTCTGTGCCCTGTGTTTTCTTGAATTGCCATCCATGCTCAACCAAAGGGTGGGGATTTGATAAGTGAAGAAGAGCAAAAATAGATGAAAAATGTGAGCGACACCACTTCCTCCCACAAAAGTTTCCAGTCAGAATCCTCTGTGCAACTTCTGAAACATGCAAATGTCCTCGGATCGTGATGGCAGCAGTTTGCGTCTGCAGGCCGCTCCGTGACTCTGACGCATGCCTTTGGTCGAGCATACTGCAAACTTAAACAGAATGTCTGCTCCAAAAAGACAGGACCTAGGGTTATTTTTTGTTTACTGTTCTTTATCGAGCTTCTAGAACAATACCTAGTAGATGGTCAATGCCTGGTAAATATTTGTGCAATGATAATATTTATTCAGTTCCTTGATAAGGAAATAATAATAGAAATCAGTCCACTAAAATGTAGGAAAAGTCAAATCATTTACATTTTTTACATGATACAATAATAAATTTTGATTTTTATTTATTTCATTAATTATTTGCCAAAATTTGCCACATATCTTATTAATAGATTAAAACATTTAGAGTAATAAATGCTAATCTTTAGTAAGACTTTTAAGTCTGGGATGGCAAATAGACAAAAGAGATCTATTTAAATTTTTTTTCATCTGTTCTTATAACTACATCCTGAGCAGTGATAGAAATACTTGGAAAGAGAATCGATATCTATTGAGATGGATAAATCTTCAGCACGTCATACAAAATCTTCTATGAGAAACAAGATTTCTAGGGTCCTTCTACCTATGTATGCACACCATGCTTTATACATCAAGTATGTTTTCTCACAGCAAGTGAGGCGAAATGGAGCGAGAGCCGCTTCTCTTTAGCCAAGTGGTTTAAACTTACGAGCCTCAATTTTGTCACTAGTAAAATTACACTTATATCGTGGTGTTTTAAAAATTAAGTAAAAATTCACGTGAAAGTGCCTGGCACAGAATAGATAGGAGAGAAACGTGGCTTTGCCCTCAGCTCCTATCAACACCAAGAAGCAGCTTCTGTCTGATCACTGGGAGCTCGCTTTGGCTTTAAGATATGCATATACCTGGCTCTTACAGCTAGTGTTTGGGGAAAATGCTCCGTTGTTCTTCCAAAACAGAATATTGCAATTTGATCAGGATTATATGGGTAACACGAGGAGCATTTCTGAATTGCCATCTTTCTTTTTTCATATATTAAATCTAAATGAAATTTAATCACAAGTAAGTTGGATAAGTGTCTTCAGGCACCAAGTGAAATAATTACTTAACTGTGACGCGGGCGGCTCCAGCCCTGTGGACGGGATACTTACAATGCATTCACAATCAAAACGGATTATAATTTAGAATGAAAACTGTCAGGATAGGAAAGGCCTTCAAGAAAAAGAAGTCAGTTGTATCGTATTATGCTCTGATAAAGATTATAATAAAAAGTACCATTAAAAGCAGGCCATTATTTGTCCTTTTAGGCATATTTTTAATATGAAGAGGTCGAGGTACAGATCATCTTTCCGTATCACTTGATCTGCACATCATATGACTGTCCCTTTCAACCTTGTCAACAGTCATTATGTACATAACTAAGCTTTCTCCTCTCCAATTACACCTTCACTCAATTGCCAGTTATTTTTCTAAATAATGCGTCTGATCACGTCACATTTCTGCTCAGCAGCCTCCACGGCTCCCACGTGGTTGCAGAACAAACCCTCGATTCCTTAGCGTGTCTGGAAGGATGTTAGCGACCTGGCCCTCGCCCATGCTCGTCTCACCTCATCGCCAGCTCCTCTCCTGTCCTCTCTCCCCTCAGAGTTGTGTCCCGCTAGACAGCCACATCTGATTCTGCTCTCAACACTCCAACCTTCCCTGTCCAGTGTCCTGGCACAAAGCCTGTCCCTTCCCTGCAGTGTTCTCAGGCCCAATTTCTGCTCCTTGATCTCAGGCATGGTCTTCAGGCTCCAGCCCAGATGTCATCTCTTCATGGACAACTCACCAAAGGTCTAATTCTCTCCCTGTCTGACTTGCCACAGATTTAAATGCTCTGTGAACCATGTGCACCAGCCCCGACGTGCTCTGGCACGCCCTATTCCTGTATCTGTCTGTGCACTTCTTCAATGCTCCCCATGTGTGTTTAATAAGCATCTCAAAATGAAAATATCTAAAGCCAGGCTTCCTCTCTCAACCTGTCCTCTTCCCAGTCTCGGGAAACCTCTCCTGGCTGCTGCGCTCCAGCCCTGCCAGCCTCTGCGCTCTCTGGAACTGAGCAGGAAATTTCACTCAAAAGGCTAATCGGCACTTTTTTCTGCTTCTGTAAATATGCTTGCTGCATAGGTCATACTCAAAAGTAACTAAAAAAACTCATCCTCCCTTTGGCTTACTCTGCCTAAGCAACAAATATAACTATCTGCAACCCATAGCTTTGTAACGCTATGTAACTACCTGTAACCATAGCAACTCTCGCCACTTTTTAACAGTCTGAGGATGAATTAACCAATCAGCCCATGCCAAAAAAAGTTCTATATAAGGAATGTTGCAACAGAGCCCTAGCTCCTCTGGGACCGCCAGCTAGTAAACCTGAGTTCTGCAACTCTCCAAGTGCTGCTTGGTTTCTTATCGGTCTGATTTTGGATCTTTTCTGCAGCAGAACAAGCCATTAGCCCTCCCCTTCAGGACATCTGCAGCTTTCCTTCCCTCTGCCCTAGCGCCCTTTCTCCAGAGCCACTCAGCCCCTCCCTGGACTCCTCAGGCCTTTGTTCAACTGTCATCTTCTCGGTGAGGCTGTCCTGACTCCCCGTGGAAAACTGCAATTCAAGGACTCCCCCATCACCATCCACCCACACATCTTCTCTTTTTCTTATTTTTCCCTGTAGAACGTATCGCCTACTTACATGCTATATATTTTAATTTTTTTGCCTGTCCTCCCACCCCAACCCCGATTGGAATGTGAGCTTAATGACAAGGACTAGCCCAGTTTTGTTCCTGCTGAACCCCCGGACATATAGTGCTCAATAGATATAATGTGGAATGAGCAGGTATTCATTTCAGAATTAAAATGGAAGGCACTGAGACAGGGGAAATTGAATTACAAGTTCTGAATAGCCCCCAGAAGGAATTAAATCCGGTGGTCAAGAACTTAGCTTTGATCTGGGCTCTAATCCTAGCTCTGAATCGTACCAGATCTATGGCCCCGCATGTGTGACCAAGCCCCTAGGCCTCAGTTTGCCATATGTGAAGTGGGGGATATAAGACACCTCATTTGGAGAGCTGTGTGGGATACATGTGTGACATGTCACATGAGGCCTGGCATATCCTAAGGCAGTGGTCCCCAACCTTTGTGGTACAAGGGTTAGAGCTCTTATGAGACTCTAACACCGGATGATCTGAGGCGGAGCTGAGAAGGTGATGCTGGTGCTGGGCAGCGGCGGCAAATACAGAGGAAGCTTCACTTGCTCACCTGCTCCTCACCTCCTGCTGTGTGGCCCGGTTCCTAACAGGCCACGGACCAGTAGTGGTCTGTGGCCCTGGGGTTGGGAACCTCTGTCCTAAAGGTCATCGAGGTTGGCTGTTGCTATCGTCTGAACCAGCTCCCAGGACTTTGATGTCCAGGCCACCCTGCTAAGAGCACACCACCTACTTCTACAGTACAGTTCTTAAGGAATGTATTTGGGTGCTCTGTTAGATACTGGGATTATAATTCAAAGGTGAAATGGCCCTTGCCCTCAGAGAGCGGACCAGAGAGGAGACCGACAAGAGAAGCAACAAGCAGAGAGTGATGGGCTGGCTCTGCACTGAACTGCAATTCGGTGAGGCCGACAGAGGAAGTTTTTTGGAAAGTGGGGTGCCTGCCCTTATTTCCAAAACGTGAGTAGGAGTTAGACGTACCAGCCTCCAGTCTGTGCTCTGGGTTATCCTGAACACATTTCATGGTCTTTATGAACCTCGAGATCTATCTTCTACACTGGGGTTCCAGGGGGTAACTGACTTAAAGTGCAATAGACACTCAGTATTAGAGCATTAGCCGCTGTTGTTTTCATCATTCACTAAGTTTATAGCAGCACTGTGGTTAGGTGAGGACTCCTTACAACTCTCTAAGAAAGAAACAAAGAAAGCTTGAGAAAAAAGTCTTTGTAGCCTGGATAGTGTTTAAAAGCAGAGGCCTCCCTCCTACCCCCCAAAAAAGAAGAAAAGAGAAAAACTTAGGGGGTAGATCCAGGATCACAGGTTCAGATGTCCTCACCTTACCTATTGTTTCTTACGGGTCTATCATTTCCAGTGGCTAAAAGCCCTTTTGTATTTGGCGTTAATTAAGGATGCTTTTTTCTTCCAAAAAAAAAAAATTCAAAAAATAAAGAACTTGGTTGGAAGGACACTGGAATTGTTTTTATACCATCTGCAAGTAAAGGCAGTGCATTGAAAAAAGAGAGAGAAAATGTGGAGGAAGCCTTGTAGTGTAAAAGGTTAAAAGTGTGAATTACAATAAGGCACAGACATTTGGTAGGAAAAAGATATAGTTGAGTTAAAAATCTTTGCTGATCACTTACTAGCCCTGGACCTGGAATAAGTCACTTGATGACACAGGCTCAGCTCTCTCATGTGAACAACAGGATAGCCACACTTCCTCCCGGGCGTATGGTGGAGCCTAAATTAAATTGCATGATGCAGAAAAAGCCATCATCAGTGACCAGCCTGGGCAGACTGTCCAGACGCATGGCTGAATGAGTCAGTGACTCATGGTGAGAGCTCCCTGGGCTGTAGTATTGGTTACCACATGAATTCAATGAAATACCCTTTCTCTAATAATATTCTTCTGAATTATCCAAGTTTAAGATAAAATATTCAGATTTTTCACTGATTCAAACTGATTTTTAACGTATCTGGTCGGAAGTAATAAATTTATAATTAATAATTATCTTTTATTTGGTGGCGAGAGTGGGGAAAAGACTTCTCAGCAAGTAAACGTGTGCTGTGTTTTATTTTATTTTATTTTATTTTATTTTATTTTATTTTATTTTATTTTATTTTATTTTATTTATTTTATTTATTTTTTATGGAGAAAATTGTAAAACCTTATTAACAATCTCCTACATACAATTTTCTACATGGAGAAATATACCATGTTCGTGAATAAGAAGATACACTTTTATAAACATTTCCATTCTCCCCAAAGAGATCTATTTCTTCCCAGCCTTACTGACGTATAATTGACAAATAAATGTATGCCATGTTTCTATGTCACAGCTGCAGTTTAAAATAAAAGCGGGGTCACTTGCCGGGTTCTCTTACATACAGTACTCTAACTGCCATGTTACATAAGTAGTGAAATGAAGTCATCCTCATTTGGTAAACAAACAATTGTTAGTTTCCATTTAAATAGAAGTAATTTTTTTTTTTTTTTGGCTCTTTTCCTCTGGGCTCCAGGTCATGGCTCTGTTAAATATTTCTAGACACTGACACATCCTGAAATTGTTTTCAATGATTTACAGAAACTGGTAGCTCTCTAAAAAGATCTATATTCAGCAAATGAGGTTTAGATGGAGCTGGATGATGGTAAGTATGACTAAAATGGAAAGCAGCAATGTAGCTTTTTGGCTTCCTTTCAACTATTACTGGGCCACAGTTACTGAATGAATCTTGCTAGAGATTTTTAAATGACAGAAGATTCTTGTTTCCTTAATGTTCAGTGTTGCAACATGAAAATGTTATTTCTCTTATTTGCATATTGACTACTAACTAAAGGAATTTGACAAAAGTTAAGACGGCAATGGATTAAACATGGTCACAAGTTGCTTCCCGCTCTTCCCGTCACGGGAGGAAGTTTCGTTCCTCACCTCTCACATCTGGGCTGGCCTACACGTGGCCTTGACCAAGAGGGTGTGAAGCTTCTGACATAACATGACTTCCAAGTCTGGGCCTCAAGAGGCCACTGCTTCTGCTCTCCTGCTCTCAACTGACAAGAACGTCCTACCAAACCCAGTCTTCCTGCATGATCGGCCATGTGGAGGAGAGCTGGAACACAGGCAGACGGCCCACCAAGTTGCCACACAGGTGACACAGTCTTGGGATATTGGCCCAACTGATGCTTCAGGTGACTGCAGCTACATGAGTGACCTCAGCCAGGCAAGATCCACCAAGACCTGCCCAGCTGCAAGAAGCCCAAATGGCTGAAATGCAAGCAACAGACGATTATGCTTCAAGTCACTAAATTTTGGAATGGTTGTGTAGCCATAGTAAACTGAGAGCTGTTCTTAAAATAATTTAAATAACAAAAATATCTTCTAAAATGTGTTATATTAATATAAAGTTCCCTTCGTATCAAGGTTAGCCAAGGCTACACAAACAGAGAAGGAGCAAAAAAATGTACGCACTCTACAGTGATAAAGCAAGATTTAGAACATTCTGTTCAGGCGAATACATATAACAAGTGTTTTCACTTGTTATCTTTTTTTTTTCTTCAGATAAAAAGCAGATTCATCATATCATTGAAGAAATAGTAAAAATTAGAAAAATTTCACCAAGGTGTATTATAAAGCCAACTGTTATATTAGGACCTGGAATTGACTAATTGGAATCAAGTGCCTTCCAGGTGCCTCCCAGTGTGATTTGTTCTGTGACTCACAAGATGTAGAAATCATCCACACTTTTACGTACAGTGCAATTAGAAAGCATAATACTTAAGTAATAGCAAATTAATTAAGAAACAAATAATGCTAACTGTTGGGGCTTACAGCTCAAAATAAAAATGCAGCAGATCTTCAGAAATTGAGAGAAGCCTGGGGTTTGGAGCAGCATGAGAAAGTTTCGGACTGAGCAGAGGTGGCTGGAGCAGACCGTGGTAGCTGAGGGGACGGACGGGAAGAGACGCAGCAGCCAGCGCTGCCTAGGCCGGGGGCGGCCGTGCCTCACGCGGGCCGCCCGGTGGGAGGTCGGAGATGAAGTTGATGAGCAAAATGAAATTAGATTTACCTTTTACAAAGAAGTCTTATTTTCTTCTAATCTACCATGACTTTAACTTTATGTAGCTAAATATAGCTTTTGACCATTTTTCCAAATAAACACAAGGGTGTGTGTGAATGTAAGTACATATGAGTAAGCATATATGTCAGTGCTCAACCGCAAAAATATCAAATGACTTTAATTGAATTCAGCCAATACTCTATTGGCTTCAGTGATGGGATCCCTTTGATTTATTTGTTCGAACCCAAATATCTTGTTAAAAGGATAGGAAATGGCCTACAGAATAAAAAGAGCTGACGAGAAAATACATGAACCCATCAGGACAAAATAAAAACAATGAGTGAGCATTTTTAAAATAATTTAGATGACAGGAGTGATAATAGATTAAGGAGAGAGAATCATTTTAAAAAACAACAAAGGTTTATTTAACCAAGTTTAACCCCCCCCACCCCCACTCCCCCGTGTTGGTGAGGACACCCTCCTGTGGCCCTCTGCACCTCAGAGGGAGCAGTATTCCTGTTTCCTGCCTCAGCGGCTCAAATCGAGCCTAGAACATCTTGTCAGAATTCCAAATTTCCAGCTTTAAAAATCAGTAAACATTAGTAAGGAAAAAGAAATATTTTCCCTCAAATCCTAGGCAAAGTACTTCACTGTATTATTTTGAAGAGATATCTAGCTGTGTTAAAGGACTTCAGTTTTAACCTCTAAAATTCGTGGAGTAGAGAACATCCAACCCCGACTGTGGGGTGAAGGCTGTGTGCGGAGGGCGGCCTTGCAAGAGACCCCGGGACACGGGCCTCGCAGCAGCCGGCCCCTCGCCACTGCGCCCGCCCCGTCACGCTTCAGCAGTCTGGGGACACTTCCCGTCCCTCCTGGCCTTCTCGCTCAGAAGCCAGCGCCTTTGCTCCACTCACGCCACGGAGAAGAGAGCCCACACAAGCACGGCGCCCCTACGGCGACCCACGGAGAGCAGCTCAGGTTCTCGCACTAAGCGCCAGGGCCAAGGGCACCATCGCTGGCCTCCAGATGCTAAGCACCCACCAACTGGCAAAGCGTAAGAGAAGTCAATCTCTTTAAAAATATTACTTTGCTAAAGAACATAGACACTGAGTTTTTGACATCGTTTTCAATATTTTCCCTGAGATGATGGGGACGTGCCCCATTTATTTTCAGTGTAATATTTAAAACAAGCCCATCTGCATCTCCTCGAGAATGCAACGAAGCCGTCTGGGTGTACAGGAGAGCTGAGCCCCCTGATGGCGTGATGCTCTGGGATCACAGCTCAGCTGGCTGCTCCCCAGACTGGGCAGGGAGCCTCAGCCTTCGCCATCTTCGTTCAATATTAATTTTATAATATCTATGCACAAAGAAGTATTTTGCCTAAAAGTGAATGTGACTTAGCTCACCTGACTGTGTGACGTTATGTTGAAAGATGGCTACGGTTGGTTTGATTGGTATTGTTTCGGAAGAGAAAAGCTTTTGGATTCTTTCTCAGATAAAGAGGGCGACGCACGTACGAGTTTAAACTCCTATTAATAGCCCAGCAAGTACAGCAGCGAAGCCCAGAGCGCGCCTGGTCTCAAGTGCTTCTGAAATGACAGCGAGCTTTCAAACAGAACTAGGCGATGCATTTTTCCAGTGCCGCTGCTGGTGCTGCTGCGCCCTGGCAAACACACAATATCGAAAAGTCCAACCGGACACCTATTTGCTACAATGTTCTTGGCTGTTCTCCACCCTTCACGTCCCAAGATAGAATCTGCTCCAAGTGGCAAGTCTATTCTTAGGCGCTTCCTGTACTGAATGGTAACAAAACAACTGAAATCTATGAAAACACTGAGGATGGGGAGAGGGAACGATGGTAGGGGGCGAAAACCTCCCTGGAGCCCGCAGAAAAGACGTGAGATGCACGAAGCTGTAGCGGTGACAGCGACTGCTGCTTAAAACGAGTCTTACCTGAAACCTAGCCTTTCCAGGGCCAGACATGGATGGACATTTTTCACTCCTTTTCTAACAATGCACAAGTCCCTAAGTCACATCTGTCGTTGACATGGCACCTCTAGTGCGCTGAGGCACTACGGACCTCCTGAGAGCAGAAACAGAGCCGCAGCGAGTACTTTGCCATTTCTGTTCCCAGTGCACGTGAAGTAGGAAGAGAAAGAAGGTCCGGCTTATGCCCCGCTGGGGTTTCGCTTTCTCTCTCATCTCATGCCTCGGGTCCGGACACTTACGTAATAGGTTCTAGCGCAAAACTCATCACGTCCACTTACCCGAGATGAGCGTCACACCTTCCCAGGGAAGGAATGATTTTTGGCTGCCCTGGGATTAGTGTTTCCCCAGTCTCCCATTTATACACAAACCCTGGCTCCCCAAACCTCCCTGAGCCTGCCCCTGGGATGATCATCGCCATCTGGCTAGCTGGGGTCACCACTGTCCCTGCCACTAAGCCCCAGCGCTGACCACGAGCCAGGGTTCGCATATGGGGTGTGCGTGCTCTCATGCTGAGGAATCCAGCTTTTTCTTTAATTCTGTTCAAACAGAGGCAGATCCTACAACTACAGATGCCATCAGAGTGAGAAATGAAGGGCACAAGTCGCCAAGGATGAGGGTGAACCTGAGGCGAGAGACCAAACACAGATTTCCAGAATGTGAGTAAGGAGCACGATTGAAGAAACGGTTCAGCTACAGTGACGCGTCACTGTAAACGCATCACGGGACAGAACTGCAGCCGTCAACCCCCATTAGTCATTCAAAGTGGTTCTCTTAATTTTTGCTGGCAATAGAAGAAATAGATAAACTACAGAAACTACATCTAAGAGTAATTATTTTTTTCAGTTGACCATGAGAAATAAACACAACTTTCACACATGTTCTGAAAGGTCGGTTTACTGCATGTGTTGACTCTTGGAGATGCAGCCTCAAAGACACTATGACAGGCACCTTTGTAACCCATCATGATTCTCTTCTAGTTGGGATAGTTCAGGAAGAGTTTCTGAGTTAACTATTATTGCGAATGAACCCAGACAGCAGAGAGAACAGCATCAGGTCTGAACAGAGCCGGCTCCCCTCTGGAAAGCACTGCTCTGCCCCAGGTTCATCCACAGTGCCAGGACTCCGCTGCCAAAGTAGTGACACAGTATGTAAAAAGAATGTGGTTATACCTTAAGGGTGAGGAGTAGAGGACATCTGAGAAAAGCAAGCAGTTCAAAGCTGCTAGGCAGACATGTGCTTGGGAGTTTGGTAAATGGCACTTGAAACATTGGAACACCTGCACCTGTAGTTAGTTGTGTTCTGTCTTTACATGATTTGTAGCAATCATCCCAATAACACCACTGCCATGCTTTCCACGGCTGATCTTGGATTTACTGGTCAGATTTAACTTCCGTTATTAGCCCAGATTTTCTGTGAAAAATGTGAGAAGACATCGTTACGAAGTGGCTACACTCATCACCCATGGTGATAAAGGACAACAATTAAATTGTAAAAGTTGTTTGCCATTTTATTAAAACATGGCTAAAAGTTCTCATAAATAATAAAGTAATTATGGCCTGGGTGACTACATATTACGAGTAGATTCAGGCACACAGTTCTCAATATGCATACTTTAGAGTGATACGTCAAAAAATCACTCTATGTAGATATCAAGTCAAATATATAATTAATTGCCCAGAAGTTATTTTTTTGGGGAAAGAAATCCCTGAAATGAACCCAAAATAATAAGCTATTTTGAAATACTTTTGCAGTAATAACTCCAAACAGATAAAAATGTGATATATAAGTGTATTCACACATTTTTATTAAGACTGAGCTTTCATGCAAAACTAAATTAAAAGCAGAGAATTGATTTTTGTGATTACCCAATGGAATATTTTAAGTAGATTCCAAGTTGCAGCCATTTTTATTGGCAGTTTTTTTATAAGTTACTTTACGACACTTTATTCTGTTTAAGAAAACAGAAAATTAGCAACTCGATGTTGGCAACTCCATGCTGGAAGTGTGATTTTTATTGGCATCATCTCTTATGAAGCCAACGTCAGCGAGAGCAGCGATTAATCTTGAAAAATTTTCAAAAACCAAAACTGAGATGGAGTTTCAAATCCATACTATAGAGCAAAATCTGTAGCATTCTGTATTAATCTGACAGTCATTAGGTTCAACGTCCTAAAATAGATGCTTTATTCACATAGCAACGACTGTGGACACAGCAACACCCTTACACGTAAACAGCTGAGACTGGTGTCATTTGTGTTGAAGCAAGACTGACCTGGAGATAGACTTAACAAGTTCTGAATTATTATTATCATTGTTATATTATCGGTGATTTGTTATGCCTTTAACTACACCTTATTCGTTAGCTGAAAGTAATAACATTCATCCTCAAAGAGGCTTATTGAGTAGAGATTAAAAGGGCAGGGTTCAGCTGACTGCAAAGTTCAAATCCTGCTCCTAGCACCATCTAGCCTTTGGGGCAGCTTATTTCCTACACACCACCAGTTTCTCATACGACGTATCTGCCTGCAATAACAAACAATACCCTCCTCCTGAGACATATGTGGATATATGAAAAGCGGGAGAGCTGCACATGACATACAGGAAGAGTGCAGTCTCTAGGAGCTGCTATCACTTAGCCAATAATATAACATTGGCATTGTTTAGTTCTCCTTGCCATCTAGGCTCGGATGGAGGGCAGTGAAGATTGCTGAAGGGCGTGAGCAACAAACAGTATGGCACATCCGTATGTCTCTAAGGAAATCCTCCTGTGTGGTCTCAGCTGCAAAATTATTTCAGCATAACTGCTTTTCTGAAATATTGTTTGTATAAATTACATATTAATTTCTCAGCATTCATCTTAGAAAGGCAGTTCTCTCGGGATGGCAGATTCTCAAGGACAAAAGAAGAAAGAAGTAATTGAACCAAATTCCGTCCTCAAGAGGTAATAATCAAACAGTATAGGATAGGTGGTCAGAAAAAGAAATGTGACAGCAATTTATACCTCTAGCCAGCAATTTATACCTCTGCTTCATTTATTACTTATTGCTTTTATTCACCGCTTTTCTTTATTGACTATATTCCCGATACTGTATTCAACTGCTTTTATTTGATTCGAAAGTAATAAATCCATGTCTGAGAAAGAAAAGTTTGACAGCGACTTGTTTTGACAAAAATATTCAAAACCATTTCATGATTTTTAAATTGGCTTATCATTTTTAAAATAATAATAAAAGCAGGGGAAAATTATCTGTCATTCGCAACTTGTCAGTGGCATGAAACATGCACCGCGGCAACTGAGCGTTGAACACGGTTATTCATTTGGCAGGACGGGAACAGACACAGGCGATGTGCTCTGAATACTGAACTGATGTGCCAAGGAAACCAGCATCATCTATAATGTGACAATAGAAATGATCTGACTTTTGCTTTGAACGAAGTCCATGCATGGCCACTGGAGTGGGGGTCAGTCACAACGATCTCAGCCAGGGCGATGTTAGGAGTGGCAAACTCGTGTTATGTTGATTTTATAGAAAAGTGTTATATTTCTGTATCAGCATATATATTTAGTCTGTTTTCTCCCTTACAGTATAGGTAAATTAAAAATGTGATCATTCTTTTCTCATTCGAATGTAACTACCCTTTTGGAGCAAATGCAAATGCCTTGTACTTCAAATGAGGGCACCCTATGGAATAAAACATATTTATTTTTATTCTAAATGATGGAAATTTTCCAACATATGCAAATGTAGAGATGCCGTAATGAACTCTATTACCCAGCTTCAACGACAGTCGACATACGGCAATCTTATTTCATCTAATTCCCACCTCCTTTTCTCCACCTTGGGTTGTTTTGAAGCAAATCCTAGATGAGTAACTGTTATACCGATATCACACCTAAAATATTGACGAAGATTTCCTAACGCTCACTAATAGCACTTCTTTGATTATATCATAAGTGTTATTTTATGGTTGGTTTGTTCAAAAAGGATCAAAATAAGGTCCTTTGTTTCGTGAGTCCCCTGCTTCCCCACTTTGTTGAAGATCCTGATTTATTTACCATCTTTTCTGCTGATGGTTTCGACAATGGTTGATGATCGCTGCCCAGATTCATTACTTCATTCACGGGTTTTAAAAAATAATGATATTCTAAATTTATCATTTTTTTCATTAGTTATAAACTGGAATTTTTCTAAAAAAGATAACATTCCCCTCATTAATTAATTCGTGCATCTCAAGATACAGTTTATTTAAAAAAAGGCAGAAAAATTGCTTGACTTAGTCTTTCCCTTTATTTATTCATTTTCAGAATATTGAGTCGAGTTCTTAGCATTCTATAAAAGTTACTGATTTTCTTGTATTATTACAAATCCACAGAATTACAGCATATTTAATGTGTTTCAGTTATTCGTGAATATTCTTTTTGATTTTCAGATTGTCTCATCTCGCACTGGTAGAAGTCCGCCAGTGTTGGCTCTGAGTCTTTGGCTTCCTTACTGGTGGTACAGTAACACATGCCGGGTCCATCCTGAATATTTCCCATCCCGGTCCTGGAGCCGTGTCTCCAAGGGGAACCCTTCCTTCATATGGCAAATTATTTTTAGAGACCAAAACTGAATGCTTGGGATGCCCCCTGATCTTAGTTTCATTGCCAGCCAGAGACGGTGGCAACAGTGACATCATGGAGGAAAGTACCTGACAGTCTCCGGCACCTCTTACACCATGGGAAAGTGTAGAAAGTCTCCAGGGCCAAATCACTTCTGTCGTTTGGAACTTGCTTAAATAAAATTAAAATTTGGGTCCACAACATCTAGAATCACTTTCAGTACAGTTTGCTATCTTACACGAAGAAGCATAAGAGAGAAAATGCTTTATGTTAAATTGGATTAAATAAGGTCTGCAAGGCCCTAGCCAGGTCTGAGAGATCAGAGATGCTTCATAAGATTCCCTCCCTTCACCTTTTCCTGTATAACGAAGCTGAAAACCACATTTGAGCTCCTTCTTGACTCAAGAATAGGCAATTTCCTATTTAATTCTCATCCTTCACTTTTACTTCAATTTTTTTCTCTGAAATAAAAAGAAATGTACCTTTGTGATTAAACTTTGGTAACTTTATGTGCATCTACAGAGGCTGGCAGCAAAACAAGAATTTATTGCTAGTCTCTAACTTAACCACCTTGAAAATCACTAAATAATATTAATAGAATAATAATAATGAAATGTTTCTTGGATGCTTACTATATGTCGAGTATCTACAAAGAGCCACTGCCCACTGGTGCTAGAGCTCATTGCCTCGATTCTCTCATTCTGTCTAGGAGTTGCTGAGATAGCTGGCGTCTCCGTGTCCTTGTCCTCCTCTGCGTCCTTCCTGCCCTTGGTGCGCCTCCCGTCACCGCACGCTGAGGGGAACTGTCTAGATGCCGGAGCTGGACACGGTCAGTGCTTTGGCTCAAGCTGATTGGGGATGTGGTGGACAGTTTGGGGTTAGAGGTCATGGAGAGATAACTCAAATAGGTAGAGAATCTCAGAGGATAGGACTCGGTCGACTGGATTAAATAAAAGGAAAAATTGACGTAAAATCTTTACTGAATAAAATGGCATTTAGACAATGGAGACATCTGGAGGGAAAATATCACTTCTGAGAATGTAAGCAACGTGAACATGACATTGTTCCTCTTTTTGGATAAACTTAACCCAATTAATCAAACAAAGTGGGATTAATTATGGTTATCCGAATGTAATATGTTTTAAACAACTTCATGTGAATCACGAATTTCATCTGCATGTGGGCAGGGGCCAGCCAAGGGCACGTCTATGGGGAAGCGCTGTGCTCCAGCAGGCCTGTCCCACGGCTATGACGCCGAGCGCTTTCTCGTTTCAGAGACTCTTCTAAGTTAGAATTAAAATTTAAAGGTTGATAAATAATTGTGTTGGAACCTAATGTTCTTTGTATTCTAGAACCGTAGTCCTCATAAAGCAGGTTAACATATATTTTAAAATATAAAACACAGGCACATGTAGCTAATTTCTGGTTAATTTTTCAGTTTTGGACTATCATCCTTGCCAAATCATTGAGGCCAATAGTACAATTTTAAGTGTTTTTGAGGGAACAATCTTAATGGCTATCTATAGATCATAAATAGTTGGCAAAAGATGTATTTGAATCTAAACCAAAATCAAAATGTTTTAAATTCTCTAAATGCTGCCAGATATTTAAAAAGAGAAGATTTGTACTAGAAATTTTTCAGTTTCCAAAAACACATATTCACTGCACTCTACCCTTCCTCTCCTCCTCTTTCCTCCTTCTCTCCTTCTCACCCTTCTTTATTCTCACCGACATTGCAAGAATGGACGTCGCTCAACATACTAATAGCATCTAAAAACTGACGGAATCAACCACTGAGTTCTTCAGTTATAAACAGATAACCTACTGGGATCTCCCTTAATTTCAGCCTGAGGTCACAAAACTCTCTTAAATGAGACTACGTGTACTATAGTAGCCAATTTCACTACTGTATGTTCCTTTTGCCCTGCTCATCTCTGACACTGATGTCAGCCCTGCCCTGTTCACATCCTGTACCCTCTATGTGCGTGAGCTCAGTCAGCCTGGTGGACCAGCTGACATCTACACACTGATGGCACCACATCTCTATTTGCAGCCTCTGTGTTTCTCTGCACATTCAGGCGCTCTCCGGCTCTTTCTACTTGATGATCCACAGTCACGTATCACTCAAAATAGTAAAGCATGCTGATCAACAGCATCCTTCCTCCTTTTTTCCTCCTTTTTTCTCTTACTCAAAAATGGTACTGAGGTGGACTAGACAGACTAGAGGATGAGCACCTCTAACAGAAAAGGAAACAACAGGAAGTTCTGCAGTGGCCCCAGGAGGGCAGACAAGTTAAAACCAGACTGATCCAAGATGGAAGAAGAGCTGCCTTAGAAATGAACACAGGGCTCATTATACGATCGTCTGCACGTCAGCAGCATTGCAGATAAAAGGGTGCCCATCATGTGCCTGATGCCGTGACGCTTCCGAGATCCACTGGTAAGGCCAAAATGGAGGAGGACAACCATTTCCAAGAAAACCCCAGCCTTTTCTCAAAAATCTAATGAATATTCTACCAGGACCCTCCCCAGGTTCCTTCCCTAACTCTGGATGAAAATATAAACCAACCCCCTAAGACTCCTGAGGCACAGCTCACTCAGAGCTTGAAGGCGTCCCCTTAGGCACATACTTTTGCTTTCTGAATAAACTTGCTTCTTAACTGTCTGTCTTGCCCGTGCGTTCTCTCTCAGGAGGAAGAGAAGAACCTAGAAGCTCGGGGTTGAGATCCTCTCAGAACTCTTTGAGCCAGAGCTGACTGGCATCAGCACGATCGCTACCCAGCCACACAAGCCAGAAACTTAAAGCTGTATTTTTTTTTTTAC
>NW_011889553.1:86010-95446 GCF_000151845.1 Pteropus vampyrus | reverse complement strand
CCTCTAACAGAAAAGGAAACAACAGGAAGTTCTGCAGTGGCCCCAGGAGGGCAGACAAGTTAAAACCAGACTGATCCAAGATGGAAGAAGAGCTGGGTTAGAAATGACCACAGGGCCCATTATACATAGTCTGCACGTCAGCAGCATTGCAGATAAAAGGGTGCCCATCACGTGCCTGATGCCGTGACACTTCCGAGATCCACTTGTAAGGCCAAAATGAAGGAGGACAACCATTTCCAAGAAAACCCCAGCCTTTTCTCGAAAATCTAATGAATATTCTACCAGGACCCTACCCAGGTTCCTTCCCTAACTCTGGATGAAAATATAAACCAACCCCCTAAGACTCCTGGGGCACAGCTCACTCAGAGCTTGAAGGTGTCCCCTTAGGCACATACTTTTGCTTTCTGAATAAACTTGCTTCTTAACTGTCTGTCTTGCCCGCGCGTTCTCTCTCAGGAGGAAGAGAAGAACCTAGAAGCTCGGGGTTGAGATCCTGTCAGAACTCTTTGAGCCAGAGCTGACTGGCATCAGCACGATCGCTACCCAGCCACACAAGCCAGAAACTTAAAGCTGTATTTTTTTTTTTACCTCTTCCTCTGTCTTTAGTTTGCTACCAAGTCCTGTAAATTTGGCCTCATCGACGTCGCTCAAATCCACTCTTTCATTGTGCTCAGCCCTGCCATGCCTTAGTACGGGCTTTGACCAGTTCTCTCCCAGATCACCACAGCAGAGTCCGAAATTATTTCTCCCTCCCCAGTCTTTCCCAACACTTGCACTACTCTTGAGCTACTGCTAGCTACCTTCCTACCGTGGGAATCTTTCGAGAGCTCCCGCATAGTCAGAACCATGTGCAAGTTCCCACGCCCCCTCTCCAGCACCTACGGCTCATTCATGCAACCTAAATTTGCAGTCTCCAGAACACTGCATGTTCTCTTTTAACTAGTTTCTCTGAACAGACTGTTCTCTGTAAGAATGACCGCGCTCTCTTTATTGGCCTAATGTGTACTTGAACTTCAAGATTCAGATAAACCTCAAGATGCAGATAAGCTTTAATATTCAGATATAGTGACATTCCTTTCAGAACCCTTCCCTGTCCCACCTCTGGCAGGAGTCCTGCCTCCTTCTTCCCATGGCCTCCTTACAGGCTTCTATTTCGCTGTCACGTGACACGTCATGGCTGCATTGCTTGTTTTACTTCCTCTATTAAACTGCGAAGGTGACACTGTCTCCGATCCTGCAGCCCTGCGTCTCACACACTTGTTGTCACAACCATCATCTTCACATTATTAAAATCATCGCTATACCAAAGACCTTTCGTTTATGGGGCTACGTGTGTCAACACTTACCATGTTAAATGTTAAAACTAATCATTTAAAAAATAATTTCAAAATAGTAACGAGCCAATTACACATTAACACAAAGAATACACATTTGTTGAAAAGAGGCTGTATTCTCTAAAACAAAAATTTATTGCTAGGAGTAGCAGTGCATTACATTTTTGCAAACTGCATCGGTGTCTGGATTTATAGAAGACAGCTCGATTCTTGTTTCTGCCTCAAAATTCAATCCGTTATGCGATACACCATGTTGGTTGATATGCACGGACAAAATCCAGCTTCTTAGAGAGTAGAATTCTACAGGGTGGAACGCTTCTGTGCTTCAGTCTGCCTCTTACCAGGAATTCTAGCCCGCACGTCTCCAGGCCATCAGGCGGATGGCTCCTATTGTACAGATGCTAACTGACGAGAAGAATTCTGCAAAAACTGCCTCCTCAATAGTTGGGAAAAGCAAAGCTGAGCCTTGACTGTTCCTCAAAGACTTACAGGAATCTCAGGACTGGACTCGGATCAGCTGTGGTCAAGAACCACCTGGGAACAAAGAGATCTGGAGATCTCCCTGTCCTTCCGTGGAGCCCACTTCTTGTTCTATCCATTCTCTCTTCCCTAGACATAAAAGAAGCCTGAAATGCGGGCTCTCTTAAGATGGATTTGAGGCACCAGCAGGTCTCCCATCTTCTCTGTTGGCACTTTCTCAACCGATAAAGCTTTCTTTATTCCAAACCCTGATATTCTGAGCTTTGGCCTTTCAAAGCGTCAGGCACACGGGCCTTGAACCAGTGACAGTATTTTAACAGTTTGCTTTTTTTCCAGATAGCTGTGGTATTACATCTAAATTCAGCAGTAGTGTTTTCTTAAAAATGAGATGCAATGTAGAATCTAACACCATATCTATAAAGTTTTCACACTATGTTATATTAAACTCCATCGTAATTTAAATGCCTCTTTTGCCCAGCCATGATCTGCTAGCATCTTGCATTTTTTAGAAATATTGGCTCCCTGAATGATACAGAACTTCCAAATTTCAACACGTTTGATTATATAATATAAAAAAGTGACATTAATTAATATCACCACATGTGTCATCAGAAAACCCTTTAAATATTATGAGGCTGTCAAACTCACAGCGGTGGATATAATTTTTCCAAAATTTTAATTCTTACTTGAAAGCTTGACTTTTACCATTGGCAACATGTATTGTCAACTATTTTCCTTGAAGCGGCAGCTCATTTGATTCATTTTTGAAAAAATACGTGCAAAATACCCACCTGAACGACCAGAGCTTGTCTGTTAGTCATTCTTTCAAGTACAAATGGTGTTTCACAGAAAAAAGCATAGTTCAGTTTGCACTGGAAACAAATGCTCACGTTTTTTTCAAGACAAACATTGTGCTTCAGTATGAAACAGAAACTGAAGTATTGAGCACACAGACTATTAAAGAGATGTGTACTCAGGATGGAGATTTAAAAGAACTTGTTGGCTTTTTTTTTTTAACCTGCTTCATCATAAACATTCTTAAGTGAACTATGTGTGGGCAAGGGGCAGCGAAGGACTTGCACAGTTCTGTGCTCCTGCCCTGGGTTTTGCTGAGGAACCAGCAGTTTTACTTACCGTTGTTTTTATACCATCAGTGCAAATGTCAACGCCATGCACATCGCTTAGCATTAGAGCCTAAAGAGTTCGGACTTGGAACTCCCTGAAAGGGTCTTGCAAACACACACAGCTCCCAGATCACAGTTGGAGAAACGCCAATCTAGACAGCAGCAAGAACACAAGGTGCATGCGAAGCACCCGAATGAAGGATTCAGTGAGGGACTTTGTTTTGGTTTCCCCTATAACAACATAATAGTCCTTCTGATGGCTCAGAGGACATATGTGAGTGTGTGTGCATGTGTGTGTATGTATGTGTGCGTGCGCGCGCGTGTGCGCGTGTGTGTGTGTGTGTGTGTGTATGCAGTGGAGACCCTGTCTGCTCGATGACAAGGTTTAGGAAGGCCTTGAGTCAAAGTTAGAATGAAAAATAGAGACTTGTGCCAAACGCTTCCATTCTGAATTGGGAATATACTACACAGGAAAGTACTAAGTTATTCCATTAATTGCGCCACCTTCAACTACAAGGGAATATAACATTTTTGCTTCATATTGTATAGACACTTGTCATTAAGACTGTTTTAATTATTCTGAAAAGCAATTTATCTACATAATAATTAACTGAGCTACTATTGTGTACTTTAAAAAGATGGGACAAATACTAAACGTTCTAAAAGACTCCCTTAACCAGACCGAGTCAGGAATACCAACAGATGGGCCTGATGTGTTCCAGGAGATGGAGCCCCGAGCCCCGAGCCCCGAACCCCCAACCCCCAGCCCCCATCCTCACGTCTATGTTATTCCTTTACCACCGAGCTGGCTACAAAATGGGTATATCTTAATGTTACATAAATCAGAAACTCAGACTTTTTTCAGAACCCCTACGGTCTCTTATGGCTTCATCTCATTTAAATGGCCTGTACCCCTGACCACAAATGTCAAATGCAGCTGGTCAGGTGCGCGACAGGAAGTGTGTGTATGTTCAGGGAGAAGAAGGAGGTTCGCTGCTCTGTGGGAAACTCTCGTCGCAATCGGCCGAGAGGTGGTGAACTCGGTGATCCCGCTGACCTCATATGAAAAGGAAGTAGTCATATAAATTAACTCGTTTCGGGTGTCTCCTCTTTAAGAAAAGTATATTTTCCTTGTACTCTCAAGGAGTTACAAGTGTAATCTTAGAAATTTCAAAAAGGAAACTTCAAAGGCAGCAAGAATTGCTGCGAAAATAGCAGGTATACTTAGTGTAATAGGTTTACGGTGTCCTTGTCTCAAGGTGGTCACATTGTGCTGGTATAAACTAAACAGGTGCGGGCGACTGGCTGTGCACTCTAGGAGAAGACGTGGGGAGCCTGTCTGTCGGACAGGACAGCAGGTGTGCAAATCTACGACGCGTAGCCTCGCTCTTGGCCCCGATGAAGCACGCATCATTCAGTGCCGACGGCAGAAGGTGGGGTTGTTTGTTTTTTCTTCTCCCTTCTCTCATAGCCCTCTCATGACTCTTAAAAAAGTCATTTTGCCCCTTGCGGATCCGTGGAGGCAGAGCGCCCAATTAAATTACTTGCATTATAAAAGCACATACAGCCGAATACTTTTTATAGCACACGATTCTAAACCTATAATAAGCATCAAGAAAAAGTAGCACAAAAGCTTTTTAAAATTAAATGGAGAGTTTTAAAGAATTGGCGATACCAAAAAAGGTCGGAGAGAGTGCCTCACGGTCAAGGGTTCAACTGGCAGCGCAGTTATGAAACTGACATTTTGCAATGAGAGAACATTTTAATTTTCATTCTTTTGGGCCCAGGGGCAAGCAACTCAGAAGAGCAATTATATCCAAACAGAAGATGAAGACCTTCAAGAAGAATTACCCTCAAAACAGTCTGTATTGATACGTGACACGAAGTTACATTTACTGAGAGCCGCTGCGTGCCAAGCGCACTGTGGGTGCCTCAAGTGGATTTTACCGTTTGATCTTCACAACAGCTCTGTGAAGTCGGGACTGTTAGATCTCTCGCGCACGGATGACAAAACTGTGGCTTAAGGTTTAGCTAATATGTGAAGTGATTGCCACAGTAAGTGGTGGAGCTGGGGTCCGAGCCCAGGGCTGCCTGCTCTCGGAGGTACACTTTCAAATGTTGCTCTGGGAGCCTCCCAGGCATCTACAGTTCCCTACCGCAGCATTGTTAATTTAGACGCAAATATCTAATAAGCACTGCTATCTCTCAGGCACTGTAAGATCTGACATTATAATAATAAATGAGAAAATATTCTTATTTTCTTTTTGCAAACATCTAGTTTCATCAGTATATAATTTCTTAGAGTTGGTCTGGTAGACATTTATTGTCATTTGTTTTCCCAGAAGAAAAACTAAAACAGATTTCCAGGATTTTACGCTCAATCAAAACCAGAATTATTAACTATTGTTTCAGCCCAGTGTTTTGTCTGCTAGATATCTCTCTGTATTGTAAAGCCAGGAAACTAACTGCTGAGGCTACAGAGTGAGTTGTCTCCCCTGAGCCTGGTTCGACGGCTTGCTAGGCATCTCTAGACACAGGAACTACTTTAATACTTTTTACTTTAAAGTATATGGCATCATATCTTTAAAAAGGTAAATAATCTTAATCAAAATATAAGAAAATGGAAAAAAACTGACGAGGAAACAAACGAGACCTAGCTCAGTGACATTAATTCCATGGTATTATGAATTTACCATCGTTTTTAATTTAAAAGTCCAGTGCCAACATGAGCACTATTTATTTACAAAGGTAAAACATACCACTCGCAATACACCAAAATTATATATAAATGTAACTACACTAAGACCAAAAAATTTATCACGGTTAATATGCTGGATTCGGGGGTTAGCGAACATTCCATTAAAGGGCCTGTGAGTTTCCATTTCACAGCCCCTGTTGCAATTCCTCAGTTCTGCCGGTTTAGCACGAAAGCAGTAGTGAACAGTGGAAACGAATGAGCGTGGTTTGTGCCAATAAAATTTTACTGACAAGCACAGGGAGCGGGCTTGCAGTTTCAGGCTGGATTTTAGGGCAAAGAGTCTTCCTAAAGTAGTTAGCCAGACAACCAGACTCTCATTACTGTTGGTTAACTAATTACAGACTCACGTTCTGACCCTCAGGCAGCCAATCAATAGCATTTACAGTTTGGTCACAAAGCGTTCTGCCATTTCTAAGCACAGTTAGAATTCACACTTGTAAGAGTTGCCTTGTCACCAAGAAGCTTAAATTCTAATAGATGAGGCAACTGTACTCTCTTTATTTATGTGGTAAAACATTTGGCATAAAAAGTACGAATATCCACAGAAACAACTGCCACGTCCAGTAACGAGAAATACAAATGCACACCAGGCTGCACTGGTGGGACTGCTCAGGGACACAAACCCACGTGTCCCAGTGTGTCCTCATGACTACTCTAGTGTACGTGCCAGTTTTGTATTCATCTTAAGTAGAAGTATATTTAATTTTAGTTTATGTATGTATATTTCTACCTCATGTTTATTCATTGAACTTACAATATTTTAGAAACGAATGGTCACTATGATTCATTTTCCAAGCTTCAATTTACTGTTACAACGATAGAAAAACTGAAGTATACTCATAGTAAATCACAAAAGCAAAGAAAATATAATGCCATTATTCCATAGACAATGATGAAGCTCGAATTTTTCTAACAGCAAATAACTTTTAAGGAATCATTTCCTCAGTGACTTGCAAAGTGCAGAGTCTGCTGCTAAAGAAATTAAGTGAGAGAGAGAGAGACAGCAGCTAAATGAAAGGATTCGCCACCCCAAAATGCTTAACTTCCACATACAGGTAACAGGAAGAGTGGAGGTAGCGCTGGGCAGTCAGTGACGAGGGACCGAAGCACGAATAAATGTGAGAACAAGTAAATAGGCTGCTTTAGTAATCAGGGCCAGAGATGATAAGGGCCTGAAGTAAGGCACTGGTATAAGAATGCAGAAAAGCACGTAGAATTAGGAATATTTAGATGGTAATATCATCGGGTCTCGGTAATCGATTATATGTAGGGGGTCAGGAAGGGAGAGTAAGCAACTAGAATTTTTAGCTTAGATGATTTTGTGAAAAGTCGAAATATGACACACAGAACCTCAAATGGATAAGGGGGAGGAAGATCAAGGAGCTGATTTGAGATACGTTTGGCGCGTGCACGTGCAGAAAATGGCAGCGTGGGCAAGCATTCTTTTAAAGTATTCTAACATTAGCGTTTACTAAATGCATTCCTTGTCCTGCGTGGAACCTCATGGGACCCTCACAACAGCCCTCCTGGTGCACGCGTTTCGCGAGTCGGGGCTGGAGTCCAGCAGCCTCGAATACCTTTCCAAAGCTTACACACTTAAGTAAGTGGCAAAGCCTGGACTTTAACCCATTAATTTATATTCTTAAATTGTTTCTTATTCACTGTCATACCTTATGATAATGAAACAGCTCAATCTGAAAAATACTACAAAAAACGATCGCTTTTGCCAACGCCACCCCAACAGGGTACCGTTCGGGCTTTGCCATGTGTATCATCAACAAATGACTTGATAGAGAAAATTACACTTACTGCATGCCCCTAAGAGCTCGAGACGCACTTCTGTAAACCGGGAAGTTTATGAGGACCGGAATGTACTCATGTCCTGCTAAATCAGTGTCCTCATTGAGTCAGCACTGTCCCTGCATCTACCACAGGCTGACAAAGGCGAGACTTCTGGCTTTGGCCAGTGTTGATTTGGGCAGAGAGGAAGGGGCAGATCCGTGCGTTTTCAACCATATTTGAAAGTAACAGATTGTATATCTTGGCTTCAGTGAACATGAACTAAAGGCCAAAATATATCCATCCATAAAGTGGAGTTTGTTCCTGACTTCTCGTGGTGAGAGCCCCGGATTTTCAGCAGGCGCTCACTGGAGTCAGAGCTGCAAGGGTGCAGAACGCTGCTGGTCCTCACCTGGGGCCTGAACGGATGCTGCCGAATCCAAGCTATGAGACAAGGAGGGCCCCCAGCCATGGCCCCATCAGCCATGGCTCAGTCACGCTGCCCCAGCAGTTGCCAATGTAGTTCTGGAAACATCTCATACAATTTGCCCCAAAGGACAAGGATCGTATTTAATCACCTACGCCCCGCACAGGACTGGTGCAGTGAGAGGTCACGAAGTGCTAGACACGGTGCCTGGCACACGCGCATCCAGTGTGTGTTAGCTATCGTAAGTTGCAGTAGTGTCGCTTAGGAATAGTAGCAGGGAGCTGAATAAACATTCGCCTAATTGTTAACTTGGCCAGTCCTTATCGACCCATTTGCACTTAAAAAATAAAGTTGAAAATATCAAGTCCAAAATAAGTAAAAATTCTAATTCTGTTCATATCTTCTCTGTTCAATATAATATAAACTATCGACCTTTCAAAGAAAAACACGGACAAAATGTTAAAATTTAAAAAATAAGAGCTATAATTCAATTATTCTTTAGACAATATTTTATTAAGTACTAGAAAATAAAATAAATACTTTAGTCTATCCTCATAATAAAGTATCCAAAGAAATTAATCAAAAAAATTAATATAGTTTTAATCGACCAAACCTAGTTTTGACATTGATTTACCTTTGAATTTTTTATAATCTCTTAAGTGATATTTGCTCTCTATCTTACTTGGAACGTACTCATATTTAAGAAATCAAAGTAAAAGAAATACGAGATTCAAAAAAGTACAATCATGTCTATGAACGTTCTAGGCGATGTATTTGTATTGCTCAGTGTGCTTACTGAATAATAACTGAATGGAAGAAAACTAAGACGAAGATAAGGTAACTGAGCAAAGTCACAAATCTAGTAGCCAATAACATTAAGACTGGAATCCAAGTCTTCATTATTTTGTCATTTGTGTCCTTTTTACTATTAAACCATGAGAGGAACGATTTTGTAAATTGGTAAAGACAATACTTAACGGGGGGTTGAGTGGCAAGATCATCTACCCGTGTCGCTGAGCGTGCACATGGGCGGGGCCGGGCACCTGTGGCCAGTGAGAGCTAAGAGCGTGTCCCCTTGGGCTCTTTTTGTTTTGTCGGTGATCAAGTCAATCTGACTGAAACAAAGGCACATTTCACAAGAGTGGAAGAAAACCGGTTTCAGTCCATCCTTTTAGCATTTTCCAGGTGACTACATCTTTAAAAACCGCCTGTGAAATCAAGTGGTTATGCTGCCTCATAGACCCTGGCTGGACATTAAAGAAACTGAATGGCTTATGCAGAAGATCAAACACCTCTCATCGCACTGAATGCCTGTCCCTCGAACTCAAAGCTGAATGAGAGTTGGCAATTAATTATTTTTCATTTTCTTCTAGGATTTCAAGGTCTGGAATTCCTTTCCTTACCCTCTGTGGAAGGGACAGATTTTACTCATTTTTAAGGTCCATCTTAAAAGTACCTCCTTGTTGTGGAAATCTCCCTTCCCCCGCCACCCCGCCTTCTGCAACATTATTTTTTCATGCTGCAATGTTACATT
>NW_011889553.1:82385-84785 GCF_000151845.1 Pteropus vampyrus | reverse complement strand
ACCACTTTGATCACATGTAAGGAGACTTAACAACACTCATGATTTCCAACATGAATTACTAAGACTGTTTTCTCTTTAAATCACGTCTGTCTACATACTTTGTAGTAAAAGCTCTGGAAATCACATGCTAGAGAATCTAAAAGAGAAAATGAAACAATAAAACACTCACATTTTCCACATCTCTATAGGCAAAACCCTTTAAGGTTTGGAATTAAGCATTTGGAAATATCGGAACATTTAAAACACGCTCACACTTAGTTTTTCGTTCACTTGGTAACTATTTGCAACACGGAAAGGTCCTAATTTGCTCCAGAAAGTGGGAGCCAAATGGACAAGCAACACCATTTCAACAATCCAAGTATACTTTTAACACGACTTTTAATTCTATTTTAAACTTTTTTTTTTTGATTGGGTGCTACTTTGTCTCTGAATAAATAACAAAATCATTAATTGCCAGTTGAACATGATATCGACAATAAAAGCAAAGAAAATTGACAGGCCAGGGTTTTCAGGTTTAGCAGACCTTACACTTCTGACGCTCTGGGTCATCCTCATCAAACAACGTGGCTCACTGATCTGCAGGCTGGACACGTGACACGTCCAGTCCTTTCCCCACACCCAGCTGTAACATAGAGTGCGAGTCTTCACCCTGCCCTTCAAAACGTCATGCTGTTGCAAGTTCCCTGTGTGTGTACTTTAGTGCTCTGTTCCTAGTTCAGTGTTTAAAAATCCTGCTGAACCTGGCCTTGGGACAAAGCTTTTGTTGCCATCACAGGTGCCAAACACACACGCGCGCGCACACACACACAATGTCCTTTTGTTTATGGAAATACACATAGATCTGTCCTGCATGTGCTCAGGGCGCCACGCAAATGCCAGCCCTTTCCCACAGGCAGCAGGAAGGATGTGGTCTGAAGGACACAGGTGTTCTCTCTGAATGTTCACTTGTTCTTCAAAGACCTCTTGTTTCTATACGGAATCGCTGCGCTGATACTTAAATTTAAGGCACACAACTGGGCCGTGACTCAAATCCTGCTTTTATTGAAAATTGTCACTAAAGTGTAGACAATGTCATATTCTTTACCCCTTACTTTCAGTGGACACATGCTGGAGGTGGTTCATAATCAAAAGACATTTCTGTGAGCTGGCGACCCAGTAATTCCTTCCGTACACAGGCCAGCTGCAACAATACGTTACTAAAATCGCCAGATGAAATGGTCAGAATTACTCCGTGGCTTCATAAAATCAGCTTACTTCGAGTCTAATCCATGGGTAAATATACAGATAAATATACAGAAAGCTCCAAGCAGTGGAAACTGTAAACACTGCCCAACTGTCCCTGAAACTATACTGGCAGGTGTGTCACCGCCAGGAAAACAAGTATCTGCTGAAATGTAGGGCCTTTTCCATGGTTTTACCTGAACACAAAGGAGGACTAAATAACCACAAGCTACTGTTTATAGTGGAGAAGTATAGCATGCGACACACAGGGCTGATCCCACCCTCCGAAAACCTGTAGCCTCAGATGGGGCTGCCCACTCACCCCGGTCACCAGTCCAGCCGCCGGCATTCCTGGAACGCTCCCACGCCACGTTTCACGCCTGCAGTGCTCAGGCGCTGTCTAATCCACAGCCCAGCATCCTTCTGATTTTCTCCATGATTCACCAGTCCTCCCCCTTCCCCAGCGTGCTAATCTGCAGATGACCTCTTTTTTTGGAGTCTAGCACCTTGCACCTCCCTGGAGCCCCAGCTCACCCAGTATTTCTAAACTCCTAAGAAACGTGTACGTTTTCAACTCTGCAGGTTAAATTTTTTTTGTGACTTAAATTTTCCTTAGAAAAGATGCATCGTTAGTTGCCGATCGCTTCCTCAACCTCGCACACTCCTGACCCCTGCAGAGAGCCCAGCTCAGGAGAGTCTGTACTGAGAAAATCACTTTTGGCAACAGGGAAGGTAAACTGCCAAAGAGTAGTTACTTAGAATTACTAAAATTTGACTCTTGTATTTTCTCCAACTATGTCTCCTTTTTTTCTAGCGTTACTATGTGATAGATAAAGTTACTTAGAACTATTGAAGCAGACGTCAAGAGAAAGAAAAAGGGACATTTGGTTAAAATAATTTATTGAAAAAGTGTAGACAATTCCACTTACTGGGTAGAATATTATTCCCACCCAAGGTATTAAATGGGCACCCATGTTCTGTCCCTAAGTAGAAACGAATAGCTCTTGACCTCACATCTGTGCCCTGGTCCTTCAGAAATTCCTATCTGGCTCTAAGATGCCAGTAACATTTCAGTTGGTGTCATTTTCACGCTGAGAGGTTTGTATAGCTCTTGTATAAACCTTGGTCTCAAGACACATTCCAAGCTGAATTTATTTCAAGTTCCAAACTGAGTTTATT
>NW_011889553.1:73120-81910 GCF_000151845.1 Pteropus vampyrus | reverse complement strand
TGGACAATGTTTAAGCCAGAAATGACAAGTAGCATAAAAGAATAAACCACATCTCAAGTAAGCAAATGATATAATCACACCAATCTCAAATTTTTGTCACATAACAACCTTAACACATAGGTCACCGCTCAGATCTGAAGATGTGTAACTCCAATCCCTAATTGATTGATAATGCTCAATGACCACATGTGTTACTGTTTACTAACATAACAATGAAAGATATGTGTGTGTCCCTTCCTAAATTCTGTATTAGGATTTTCTAGTGGTGATGGAATTGTCTATTAAGAAAAATTATTTCAATTTCTTCCAAAGAAATTGTCCCAACTGCCCTCTGCGATACTGACGCGTCCAGCAAGGCTCTCGTTATTTGAAGGTGCCGGTTCTTCACCTTCTGGGGCCAGCACGACCACACCCACATGAGCCACACTGTCAGGCCAGTGGCCACGTCCCCAGCAAGTGTGCGGCCCAGAGTACCTTGTCTTACTGCGGGTCCCTGTCATGTGCCTTTGAGAAACGAATGTAAAAACACTTTCCGAAAAATCCCACAATACATCTCAAATCTTATATTTAAACTTTTTCTTCCTTGGAAGATGTACTCTTGGCAGCTTTTTTCATGCCAAAAAGAAAAAGAAAAAAATTAAGGTGATTAAGAACAACTAAGCTTTTTTGGAAACGAGGACATTTCAATGATGCTTTCTTAAAAGTTTCATCCCATAACTATCTTCTGGTACATATATTCTTCAAATATGTTTCAAATATGTGGATGGTTAAAATCAAAGCAAACTAACAAACCTAAACCAAAACAAACAAATACGCAAACAACCGAAACCCTCTCGTGAACTCTCGCAGTTTGAGGAAGCTGCTTTCCCCGTGTTCCATTCCCCACATTGGTTATCTCGTGTGTATTAATGTTTTATAAAGTGCAGGTTCTTCATTTAAAAAAAAAAAAACTATACCATTTCAGCACTCATTGGCTAGTTTTCTTCATTACCACCTTAAAAGTAGTATTTCTTCCCTGTCTTGTAAAGCACGTTCTTTTTCGAGGCTCACACTGTTCAGCTGCACCTCCGTTTCTCTCTGCCAAACAGCTCCGGTCCCAGGGAGCCCCCCACCTCCGCCATCTAATGAAGACTCTGGCACGTGCTAAAGTCTCAATATCCAACCCAAGATCCTGGGTGACTTCAATGTCCTTTTGAATGACCACCCAACACTCTGCCTTACTCGTTGCCACGATCTTTATCCCCGTTACACACAGGGCCACCCAGAACTGCAGTCTGGAGCCCATGCTCTTCCCACCAGCCATCTCGGTCCAGCTTTCTTCCGCCTCTTCTCTTCCTTCCTCATCCGCGGAACTTTGCCTTACCCTTCAGATCACAACTCAGCTGGAGCTTCCACGAAGGAACTTTCCCTGAGCATTCCTGAGTCAGCTTGAAGCGCCTACTGCTGTCTCTCAGAGCCCCTGCTACCCCCACCTATCTTTTGAAGCATTATTAGCGGTGGGGCGTTATGCTTCTGTGATTAGTGATATGTGTTTCTCTCTTTGGACAGTGACCTCCAGGAAGGGTGGTCACACTCTTGCTCACAACTGCACACCCAGCAGTTCATGCCATGCTAGCTTGTGCTCGCCCTGTGAATATTTACTGAATGAAAGAATGCAGATCTTGGGAATTTTCAGATCTTCAGGCAGAGAACTAGTAGAAGACTGGATTTCTTGCAGGCAAACAGAAAGCAGTTCTAAGACAGGAGATTAGGACCTTGACAGAGACACAATCTGTAAGCATTGCTGGTGAGGCATAGATGGATGAGTTTATTACTTCTATCATTAGATCAAATGATACAAGAGAAATCTCTTGTCCTGCCAGCCTGTGCAGTCTAACGACCACGGTCTAAAGTCACAGAGCCACACGCATTTCCAGCTCATGCCCGACCTCTCCTCCACACGGGACACGACAGAACGTCATTCTTTACGCTGAAATAGGGTGGCACAAAACTTATCACCCAGATCGGGGCGTGTTTGCCAGTGAAAGGAAGAGACAGTAATAATTATGCCAGGACAACACAGGGAAACCATGGAGGTCCTAGCACACTGGGACAGGGGGGCCACTTGAGCTTTAGCTGATGTAGCAGAACAAAACAGGTCAACGAAAAATTCTGTCCACGGGAACTGAGATTGGAGTCATATAATGACCAAATCCGTTATAAAAGAAAGCTTCTTACAATGTGGCGCCGGTGTCTGTGCCCATGGCAGAATAAGGAACGTATCTTCAAAAATACGTCACGGATAATGTAATATTTCATTAATCATTTTGTATTTTTATATGGACCTTTTTCTGCTTGTCATTTTATTTGATGCCCACAACAAACCCAATTCAGTTCCTCAAAAAGCATTTATTGAGCACCGGGGCTGCGCGGCTGCAGATGGGAAGGAAGGACAAGACATAGCCCAGCGCTGGAGCATCCATGGTGTAGCCATGAGGCAGTAGAACTGCCACGCTTCTGGGTGAAGAAACGGACACCCCGGACTCAGAAGTGACTCGGTCAGAGTTCTACAGATTACATAGCCGGAGTTCGTATCTTTGACTTTCAGTTGAGTTCGGTTCGTTTTGCTAAGCTGCTTCCCAAAGTGGAGACGGCACACTTAACCGTGTCTGTGTTCTCGGCTGCTGCCACGTGGAACGTCTGCGCTCGTCGTGGGAGCGGACTGTGCCCGAGCTCGGCGGCTCTGGGAACCGGCCCTGGGGCGGGATTTGAAGGAGCTTAGAAGGCCAAATACATCTCCGACGGGGTCGCCATTGTATCATAGCTATGTTTAAATTCTGGGTAAATTACAAGGCCAAAAGTATGTCCTTTTATTTTATGGTCAGATTCCAATTCAAGGGAGTAATGAAACAGTTCAGATGTGGTCATTCTACTCTTAGAGACAAGAGACCATCTCTACCACACGAAATGGGGTGACTTGTCCACGATGAAATAGTTTACGGTATCATTAGCAGATGAATTCCAATTTACTGGTGCCATGGAGTTCTTTTCCAGTCTTTAAAAATAGATTTATCCCTGTTCTCCGGTTTTAAGGGGAACCGTATTTCAAATTGCAGCCAGGGTGTTAAAGCAACGCGCCATCATGCGTCTAAGCCCCTCCACGCTGGAAAGGGGAGCTTATCAAACGGTTGACTATTTCAGTAGTTAAACAACCTCCTTCCCCAGTTACAAAGACCTCTAAGTTTTCATTGATTTCAATTATAGTTTTATTAGTATGGGATCTTATCAATACCCTCAAAGATGAATTTTGATTTTTCAGGTTTTTGAAATTATATATTTCACTTATTTTACAGAAATTTAAGTTAGAGATGGCTTTAACCCAATCTTTTTTTTTTTTCCCTCTTCTTATCAGAGGAGAATTCTGTTAAGGACTCAAGTAAAATTAAAATAGCTCATACATTAATTAATTAATTCAAATCGCAACCAAGGATAACTAAATCAGAAGATGTCTGAAATTACCTGAAATCAATCACGGACTGTGTTAAGCGAGGCCATTAAGAAAAGTATTTTTTAAAAACATCTAAGGAAATACAGATCCTATGCTTAAGAGGAATAAGATGTGTAATTGGCATAAAAAGAGTATTCTCTCCTTGGGGTCTGAGAGTTTCTCTGGAAGGGGGAGCTTCCCTCGCTGGGGACATTACCAGTCACGCCTGCAGGGGGCCGGAGCCTGAGGGGAGGGGGGCTGCCGAGCTGAGCTCTGGGGAGGGTCTGGCTGTAGCTTTAAAGAGGAACAAGAGATGAAGAGTGACAAAGAGAAAGTGGCAGGTGATGGACCATTTGTTGTGTTTTGTGACATTCTCTTTGAATCTCCTCAAATCTTTGATAAATCATTAAACTCATCATTAAGCTCATCAAATTCTGGAGAAAATCAACATTTTCCTGAAAAATGAGGAAGAGGCTGAGTGGTGGGTCTGGGTGCTAGAGTGTAAATAAGAGATACTGAGTTAGAATGAAGACACTGGCGACTGAACAGAGAAATAAACTTTTGAGTAATTTCCAGGACTCGTAGGGAAGACTCTGGACTCTAAGAGAATGCACTGGTTGGATGATGGTGATAAAGTTCAACAAATCTCAAAGGGGTTGGAAAGGTTCCACTTTTTCTTCGGGTTTGCGGCGCCATTCTTCCCGGGGTGGCGGGGCTTCCGGTTTTGGGGGGGGGGGCGGTTGGGCAGGGGTTGGCTTAGGCTTAACTTGCCCCCACCCCGGGGCTGCACCTGCACAATGGCAGGTGGCCCGAAGAAGGGCTCACTTATCCCTCACTGGGACGCAGGCAGGTGTCACAGGGGTGGTGGCATTTTTGGTAGGTTTTGCAGGGTGAGCATGAGTGGTCAAATGATTTTGAAAGCTCAGGACAGTATGTATCTCTTCAAGTTCCTAAAAGGAAGCTGAGCAAAACTTGAGAAGCAGCAGCCGGGCTTCCCACGCAGCGGGTATAGCATAGCGAAGCTGGCCAGGACTCGCCGGCCAGGACTCGCCGGCCAGGACTCGCCGGCCAGGACTCGCCGGCCAGGACTCGCGCTGGTCGTCCGCAGCATGGCGAAAGGCGCTGGCTGTGTGGCAGAGGAGCCCCGAGACACCACAGAAGGCTGCGGTTCTCACAAACAGTGACCGAAAGGAGCGATCCCTCAAGAATGAGAGCCACAGCACGCCCGCCTCTACGCTTCCAGCAGTCATGATCATTCACAGTGCTGTGTAATTACAGACCATCATGTGTTCCCCGCATTATCTGTCCACCAACTGATAGGAAATTACTGAGACTATGAACTGTCTTCCCAACTCAGAGCAGGGGATTCTGCAGTGACTGTTCTTCAAGGACATGTTCTTCAAGGACACAAACGCAGCTGTACACACAGATGACACATAGACAGAAACAGAAAGGCTTTATCTTTTGGTCTTAATTCGGCTTTTAATCATTTAATTCACAATGGTAGTTCCTGAGGTCCAATGGCAAGTTCAGCAACATTAACCTGCCTCCAACATCCATGTTGGCAAAAATAAATTGCCGTTATAAGCATCATAATTGGTTCCTTTCTTACCTGACCAGGGTATAGAGGACTGCACAATTTTTTTTAGTAGTAGCTTATGATACAAAGACATTTCATGCCAAATGCCAATTAATATCATTTTTAACTTCTACAATGTAAATATTGTTTTGATTTGTAATATTAACTTTTTTAGACACTTAGGCTTTAAATATGAAATAAAACAAAGTAGCTTTGCTATCAATTATTTGTCAGTAATGAAGAACTTAGATATACCACTAGTTATCTCTTTAAATTTATTTGGAATTTAATTTCTTAATTAGAACTTCACAACAAATAAGAAATTGCCTTACAGATTAGAGAATTCTTAACAGCCTGTTCCTGACGACTGTATTCCAAGAGCAGCCCGTAACGGGTTAAAGGGATCTGTGACCTCTCTTGGCAGCTCCACACCAACAAGGAGGACTTCATTAATTCACTAATTCACACATTCATTCATTATTTCAGCAAATACAGAACCCCAGCCACATAGCCAGGACTGTGTTAGTTTGGAGCACAGCGATAGTCGTTGATTAAAAGGAAGTTTTTCTAGTGGGAGCACAAAATTGCAACAAAATCTGTAAAATAACACTAGCTGCTTTACTGAAAAAACTAAGCAGGGTACATAGGCAAAAGGAGCAATTATCAGGAGAATGACGATTTTAGATGAAAGAGTAAAAGCCCCCTGAAGATGGGGACATTTGGGCAGACCCCTCCCTGCTCACCAGGCGCTCTGTGAGTGTCCGGACGGTGGGAAAGGGAGAGCAAAGGCCGGGGTGGCAGATGGGCGCTAGAGTCATGGGGCGGGGGAGGTTCATAAATTATATAAATGCTTGACCATTGGGCTGTACACCTGAAACTAATTAAAAAAAAAAAAAAAGCCTGCGGTGGAAACGGCCCCAGAAGGTCAAGCGGCTGCAAGGTCAGTGTCTAGTTCTGAGTGCCAAAACCTTTGCTAAACATGGAATTTAGGTGCAGAACAACAGGAAACCAAAGGAAGCATTATATTTGAGAGATATGCGAAGAGTAATCTCTTTGTTTTTTTAATGGTAATTACTCCTTGTCAAGGTGGACCTTGAAGGCAGGTTGATGATGAACATGTCATGGGACCCCAGGGTCCAACCATTGTGAAGCAACTTCCCAGCCCCAAACAACTTTAAGTCTACTTTATCCCTCGTGCTCAGAAACCACTTCTGTATCCAAGATGGAGGACTAGTTTGGAGATTCATGAAAAGTCCCTTCACTAATTAACCATCTAGCCCTTTGGCTCTGAGAGACAGCTATCTTCTTAAGTGACCTTGCATATTTCATAAAAGGAATTCAAATATGTTTCTCGTTCCCTTATAAACACCTATTTCCAGGAAGTAAGCAAAGCCTTATTTGCCTATTTTTGCTTAGGCCTGTAAAGTAATATCCATTTGGATATCTTAATTTCTCAGAAAATTGTCATTTCTTTCTGAAATGTTTAATGCTTACATCGTAGGGGTTTTTTTCTTCAAAAATCCACACACACTTATAATAACCCCGCCAAGACATCTGTGTAATTTGAAATCTGTTTTCCTTCTTGGTTCTGAGAAGTGGAAACTTAATAATCCGAGCTCGGGAACTGCACTTCAGGGCAACACACGTAAGATGAAGTCTTAGCTGTGTAAAAGGGAACTCATGATAAATGGTTATTTATCATCTTGAAATTATTAAAATAATGAGATTATGATAAATGCCCCATAAATGGAGAAATATGTAATTAGGAGAAAGAGTATTTTCTGAAATATTATATATCTAATAAAATGATAATTATGAATCTAATGAAGCAATGTAAAAGTTCACAGTATGATGGGAAACGTAATTAAGATTTGCAAAATATGATGTATGTAAACTCTTAACACATACTCTGATCACACATAGGAAAAAGGATGAAAACATTAATACCTGAGTGCAATTATGAATATCTTTTTCTATTTTCCACAAAATTGTGTAGTGTTATAGGTCTAGCACTTGTTCTTTTCTGGTTATTTTATTAATCCATAAGATAAGCTGTTATTACATAGACTCGTGCCTCCTGTGCATCCTCAGCCACGTGTCAGAATTACTATGAACAGAAACTGCCACAGTCACCCTCATGAAGATGAGTGTATTTCACTTAGTGAAATATTCCAGAGTATTTATTTACCAAGTTAAAGACAGATTGAAGGAAATAGCTAAAATAGTATACGTAAAGGCATTTAATGTCTGGAACTGCATGAAAGATCGTTTCAAGGTCAAGGATATCCAATGCTTTTCTAATATGAAGTTATCCCAAGGCATGTTTATTTTCGATATATGCCGAAGTTTAGCTACAGAGTCAGGGATCAAGTAAGATAAGTGAAGGTATTTAATTATTGTTTTTTTTTCTACACTCTCAACAGAATAATTGCTGACAAACTCTGTTGCCCAGAAAATGTCTACTGGAATTACTGCGTACAAAAACATACAAAAGCTATGAAAAAAGGAGGATGTTTTCTTTACATCCTATTTCAAAAACAATGCTTTCGTGCTATTGTGTGCCTCTGTAGACCTAATATTACACATCTGCTTAAAAAGTTTAGAATCAGTTTTTAAGTCTTCTTCTAACAAACACTGGCATATTCATTTGAAAATGGAGATTTTATTCACTTCCTAAAGAAGTGTCTCATTATTCAGAATCTAGATTTGCAGAACTAAACAGACTGAAGGGAACTTTACAGAAACGATAGTTACCACTTTTGCGAGAACCACCAGCCTCACAGCATCATGGGATTTCCCACGGAGAAATTCGGGTTTATTTATTTTTATTATCCAGATAGTTTCTTTTCAGTGTATGCATGAGATAGCAAGTCGATCTATGCATAAGCAGATGTTTAAATCTAAGAGGAGAAATGTCTGGTTATGAAAATTAGAATTCATAATAATAAGAGATATGTCACCCTTATTGTGTTCTTTATATAGCCCGGTTCATCTAATCCTGCAAATAACTATGTGACATATTTATTCCCACCTTACATAGCACATTGACCAAAGTTTGTTAAGATTAGTTCATTCGTCCACAGCCACCCAGAACATCGCGTGTGGAGTTCACGTGCAGGGCCGCCTGCCAGACCCGGAGCGGCCCCTCCCGCTTCGCGCGGCGCCTTCACTCTTCTCATGCAAGTGGCAAATATCATCCTATTTTTGACATTATCTGGAAATTTCTTATGCTATTCAATCTAGTTTTGGTATGTGCTCCCTCCATCAGGCACGTATACATGTGTGTAAGTGTGCATGCCTGCGTGTGTGTGCAACGCGCACGTGGCGGGGGGATGCGTGCGGTAGACGGGGAGGAACATTAACGCTTAAGTTTCAGGAAGCGGGTGGAAATCTGTCTCTACACATTCTGCTTCGTGGCTCGCACACGCCACCGATTCCACGTGCCAGGGAGACGGCGGGGCCCAGCCTGGGGAGGGCGCCTGCCAAGGCTCCGGGCGTGGGTGACGGTGGGGATGGCCGTGCGCCGGCCCCGCGCGTCCCGGCGTGTGCGGGTCTCCCATCTCTCAGAAGCTACACGAGCGACTTTTTTCCTTAGGAAATCTTCTTCCCTCTCCTAATAAATTAACTAAACTCCTCATCTCAGACTTAAAATATTTAATTCCGATTTCTCTTTGATCTTCAGTGTAATCCGCCTCTATCATTTATTTCACAGCTTGGCCTTCCAATTGTATAGCGAAGCTTATTT
>NW_011889553.1:63815-71880 GCF_000151845.1 Pteropus vampyrus | reverse complement strand
AGGAAATCTTCTTCCCTCTCCTAATAAATTAACTAAACTCCTCATCTCAGACTTAAAATATTTAATTCCGATTTCTCTTTGATCTTCAGTGTAATCCGCCTCTATCATTTATTTCACAGCTTGGCCTTCCAATTGTATAGCGAAGCTTATTTGGATTCCTAAGGTAATTTAATCGCCTTGCATGCCTGGCCATGGAGCTCCACCGCCAAGATTAATGTCTGTGCTCTTTATTTCGACCATCGAGGCCACTCGATCCATACAGTGGATCTCTTTCCCAGCCTGTCATTTTCTCTCCTTTACGTGCTGTTATGGGTTGGTCTGTGTCCTTCCGAATAACATGCTGAAGTCTTAACCCCGAGCACCTCAGAACGCGACCTGATTTGGAGACAGGGTAACAGAGGCCATCACGTAAACATGGGGCCATCACAGTCAGGCATGACTGCGGTCCCCATAAAAAGTAGAAATTTGGACACACAGGAAGCACGCCATGTAAGGTGAGACAGAGGTTGGAGTTTTGAGACATGTGTCTCAAAACTGGATAGTTTGAATTTAAAGCTTATTATATTACCATCCACAAGCTGAGGGACCAAAGATCACTGGTGGCCACCAGAAGTTTGGAGAGCGGCCTGGGACAGACTGTCTCTTCCGGCCCTCGGAGGGAACCAAGCCTGCCGACACCCTGATTTCCAGCTTCCACCGCCAGAGCTGAGAGAGCGCACGTTTCTGCTGCTGAAGCCCCTCAGTCGGTGGTGCTTTCTTATAGCAGACACGCCTCGAACTGTCCTCAAAGAGGTCGGTCTGCTTTTCCAAACCGTGTTCTATGTTTTTCCAAATTCCATATTCCGGATTTATTTGGAGGGACTTTTCTCTTCGTGTATGCCTAGAGAATTTCTCATGTACGTTTCCAATCGCCATGAAGACGATTTCCAATTAAAGTCCCCAAAATCCCTAGCTGGAAAGAATTTATTTCCTTTAAGCTCCTTCTAGCACTTTATTTGTATCTTTATTATACATATTAATAAATTCTCCCTCGAATTGCTGCTACTTGTGTGTGTATGTATGTACATATATGTGTGTGTGTGTGTATATCTTACATTCCTCTAATAGATAAATCATGTCATGTCCTTTGGGGCAAGGGCCGCCTCTTCCTCTGCACAGAGAAGGCACTTCATATTTATTTTGTAACTTGAATTGAAGGAGAGGCCCGGCTACTAAGAAAATGGTTGTAGCAAACTGTGTTTCTGCTTTTGTGATAAGAAGCTAAAGTACACTTTGGATTGCTTATTCTTTTCAACTTTTTGCAAATTATATAATCTTTCTGGAATTAGCCTGCTGTTTTCCCTTTTTGTAATCAATACAGAAATTCAAGTCACAATTCTGCCAAAAGATATCTGACTAATTCATCAGTTAAATGGAAAAGAACTTCCCATTCACTCAGTTTCCATGCCAGCTCTTCATTATCTGGCACCTGATGCAGAGGCACGTGTACACCTGCGCACGCAGTGGATTCTTACGTGCAGTTATTTCTGCTGATCTTTTGTGAATTATCTCCAAAGTTATTTATACAGAAGTCATGGCTGATATAGAGTATTTCCAAAAAGCTGTGAAAGGAAATTTCGAAAACTTTGCCAAAATTTCCTCTTTCAAATTAAATGCCCAGCTGATTCCCAAAAAGGTTGTTCCTACATTAATTTTCAATAAAAATTAATCAAACAAATTTTAAATGGGTTTACCAACTAATTCTTAGAAGATGACATTATCATTTGTTAAAGCAATATCTATATCTATCATTTACTATTATAATTTTCTCGAATCATTTCCAGCTTAAAGCTTTTAGACATGTGTCTCAAAACTGGATAGTTTGAATTTAAAGCTTATTATATTACCATCTCACAAAGGCACAAAGACTTTGATTGCTTTAACTGGAATAGGAGGACATAAATTTGGGGGTATGAAAGAGAAAATGAAAGATTGCGTGGTAATAGTCATTCGATGATCGCCGTATGAATTTCTTGATTTGTACTGTAGTCATTTCACACACTTCTACCTAAAACAATAAATTAAAATCATATAAATAAATATTAATCTTTTAATGTTTTCCTTAACATGACACCTCCCAAAGCGACTGAACCTGGGACTGACTTGCAGCAGCAGTGAAAGCTAAGGTTGAGAGCACTGCAGTGTGTGAGAATGTGCAGTCTCCAGACACTTTAGAGACTTCCTGTCACCCTAGGAACCAGTAACTGGTGCACACTTGCAAACGAATCAAGAGGAAAAGATTTTTCCAGGTGAGTTAAAAATGTGGCTTATCGACATTGCTCTTTATATAACTTTGAGCCCGATACGCCGGGCCTAACTTGGGCGCCAACGATGTGTTTCTAGGATGGTGATACAACTTGGAATTACTTATAACAAGATGGAATATAATGGGATAACACTCCGTGAAATTTCGGAAGCACTTTAACGCTTCATCAATTAGTATATGATATCTATTGAAGACTATTGTGTTGCTGAAATAAAAACACTATAAATTAAGACAAACAAGGAAGTCGCTCACTACATGCCATTTTCTTTGAATGGAGATTCCGATCTCTATGAAAATACATAACTCAATATGTTGAATTCAAGTCTTAAGATGTTGTTACGTATCAAATTAGGTGAATTTTATTTTTGTAAATGTCACACATTAATTTAATATACGAGAGGACATTTCTATCACCTCCTATAATACTAAAGTTTTTATTTTGCATTCCTCTTATGAAACTAAAGTGGAAAAAAGAACTTAGGGAGAAAAAGACAATGCTTGCTCTTCTAGACTTCAAGAGAAAACACACGCAGTATGTTGTGAACATCTGAGGCAGTTAGCCCGGAGTAGCATCCATTCTTCAGTGAAGGGAAGGATTTATGTACAGTTTTTAAAACAAGAATGACCAACAGTGCCCCCCTTTGGTGGGAATGTGGAATTGAATTCGTGACAGTCGTGTTTATGGGGCAAGTAGGTGGCTCTTCAGAAACACTGTTAGAAGGGTTGGATATAAATTGACTGTCCAAAATACCATCCCTAGTCTGACGTTCCATAATTAGCAATTAATTTAAGTACCACATTCCTTTAAAAGGTAAACATATCAACCCAAGAACAATGTCTACCGAACACCAACCATATATTTAATGATATTTTAGGACAGTGGTTTAAATGAGTTGGCGTGGTGCCTTCTCAAAGCGCTTACTGTCCAGCCAAGACGGAGGAGCGCAGCGCAACCGGAACTATCAAGGACACGATAAAAGCATCATTATCTAAACAGTAAGAGTTGACGTGAGGTTGATTAGTGTGCACCAGAGGAAACAAATTACATATGAGAAGGGGATTCAGTCTGCCCTTCAAAGAGCAGAGAGAGTTAGAAGTCGATAAGGAGAATGCGGAATATTCCAGGTGAAATAAATGGCATGAGCAAGGAACGTCGTGAGAATGAGCAAAGGGACCTATTTAAGGCCGCAGGAGGCCAGGCTGCCTAGAATACAGGGTGGCCAGGCACCCGCAGAGAAGAATCTGCGTTTCTAATGGAGTCTATTAAAAGATCGGGAGCAGAACACACATGATGAATGTGATACTTTAGAAAAATAGTCTGGCCATGTTATGTAAAATGGATTAAAATTCAGACCAGCCAAACTAGGGAATTACTTGCAAAACTCTATGCCTAACTTGGTGAGAGACAATTCTCAACCATGAGAACGTGTCGAAGAACCCGGCAGACATTTTAAAGGCGGACCTCTCACACCTTGCCAACCACAAGTCCCGGTGCAGGAGTCAGATTCAAAGAAGAAAGAGGGGCCCGCTGAACCGGGGGGAAGAGAAGGTTTGCAGCACCCTGCTTCTCGGACCCAGTTTATCAGGATGTGACAGAGAGAGAAAGCTTTCTGCAGACACAGTTTTGTGAATGAATGACATAACCGGGATGCGAAATGTTCTCAAAATTTCGCCTTGGTGGACTGACCAAGGGATGCTCTCAGTGGCAGTAAGTGCAAAGGCCTCAGCTCAGGTTCAAAAAACAACTGCACAAGTAGGAGGACAGAGAAGGGACTCGACAGGACGTCAGACGGTGGAAAGAAGTATTAGGCACTTTAGTTATTACTAAGAAGACAAATGAAAAACAAACAAAAGCCAAGAGTATAAACGGCTGATAAAAATACTAAATTGATTTTAATTTATTAGCACAATTTAGTTAAAGTGAGGGGGGTGACAGCTTTCTTTTTCTCAAAGCTGCTCAGATGAGCCCCACAGCACTGTGCTCAGTCGAGGGACCTGCTCTTTAAGACAGAGGTCACCAACGGAAATGCTTCAAAAATCGGCAGGTAACTTTGAAGAGTAACTGGGATAAGAAAATAGGGAAGAACGTGGTGAAGCAAGGCCCTCAGAACTGTTTCCTGCCGAACACTCAAGGGTCAAAAACTCGACTGCAGGGAAGGGTCTGTGACGTCGGCATTGATAGGAACATGCCCGGAACGAAAAGCCCTCTGAGACTGACAGGAGGCTCGTGGGCTCAGAGCTGTGTCACACAGGACGGAAGATGGACTGACAAGATCTATCAGGACAGGGCTTATTTGAAAGCTCTTTTCAAATTTCTGTAGATTTCAAGTCAAAATGAAATTAGATTCTCTCCTCATGATGCCTCCAGAGGGTACTGCTAATATTTATGAGAAGAGGTGTCGGAGTTCCGGGCTTGCTACCTGGGGCAATTTCCCAACAGAGACGGCTGTCAGTGAATCACACTGACTCGGAGGATATTGAGTTTCCTATTGCTGAAGGTGCTCGCGCCACGATTAAATGAACATTTTTGAAGACCCTACAGAGGAAATAATATATATTAGATGGGATGTTGGGCTAATAGCCTCTGAGATCCTTTTAAATGTAAGATTCTAACGCTCTATAACATCAGCGTCTCAAGGAGGGGAGAATGACAGAGTACACTGGCCCTGACAGAAAAGTAACAAGTTGATAAGAAAAAGCCCGATGGCTATTCCCGAGCATTTCTTTCATGAGGATCAGTTTATTAGATATCACCTTCCATCAAAGGATGAATTAAAATCTAGGGTCCTTCCTGCCAGGCCTGCTGAATGGGAAGAATCCTGAGTAAGAAGAAGGAAAAGCAAAGGAAAATAAACCTAAGTTTCTTCCCTATTTTCCTAAGCGGGCTCCAAACATAGTTCTGATATCCTACTAATATTTAGAGAGTTATGGTCATGTATTTGTTTACTGCTCTTAGGCTGATGACATATTCTCCCCATATTCTCTTGGGCTACGTAATTGGTACAACCCATTTATAAACACCTAGCAAGTGTTCTTTGATCAATTAATTACACTTCAGAGAGTTTGCACAAAGGAAGTAATGCAAAATATATAAAAAATACTTTTGCACAAAGATGCGCATCACCATATTGATCGCTACGAATAATTAGAAACAATCAAACACGACGTGCAGCCACTTGCTTCCGTCAGCTCGGGCCACCCTAACTGAACCCCACGGGCTGGGCGGCTTCAGCAACAGAAATCTATTCCTCGTGGTTCTGGAGGACGGGAGATCCAGGGCAAGGCGCCGGCCCATTCAGCCTGCGAAGGCTCTCCTGTCCTGGCCGCCTCTCCCTGGGTCTTCACATAACCTCTTCTTTGCGTTCGCAGGAGAGAGAATGAGCCCCTGGTGTCTCTTCTCACAAGAGCGCTAATCATTCTAATCTAGGGATGGGGCATGAAAACTAAATGTTAAACCAAGCTGCAGTCAGAGCCTGCGATGTGCTGCTGCCAGGCTAGGGAATCCTACAGAACACAGAAAGACTCCTGCTGGGGTTACTAACAAACCATTCGCCCTACACAAAATAAAGCGGACTGTTCATTCTCTACCACCAAAAGCCACAGGGAACCTACGGCACGGAGGCTGGGGATTGCCACCGCATCCCCATCCTTTCCCGCTACATAGCCATGCCATCAAAGGAAAACAGGTAAACAAAGTCTTTACACTGTAATCCACGGAAACTAAGAATGACATAAAAACTGGATTCCCCGAACACCTGGGACCTGTCTGTCTTTTTCTCATTGTCTTTTTCTCTCAGTCTTTTCTCTCTCTCTGTCCTTCTCAGCTTTTTCATTCTCGGTCACTGAGAGGAGACCAGGCTCTGTCTGCGGAGAGTTATTCCTTCTCTAATGAGCATTTCTTCGTCTCTGACTCTGGTGTGCATTTGGATTCTTTCTTGCACTCAGTCAAGAGCGCTCCCCCCGCCTCGGTGCAGGACCTCGGTGCCCACTCGGGGAGATTCACCCTGTCCTGCATCATTTTTGGACCAGGGCTCCACCCTCATGACCTTGTCTATCCCTCAGACCTCCCCGAGACCCATCTCCAAACACCATTACATTGAGGGTTTGCGCTTCAACGTATGAATTTGGGGGACACAAACATTCAGTTCTTAACACCGCCCAACAAGAAGTTTTACAAAATTATGTAATAAAGCAGAACACATTCTTGATACAGTAAATAAAAAGGAGAATTTAGAGATTAACATGCAATATTATTAAAATCATGATGAGAAAAACATTTTAAAAAGTCTTCAAAGAAAAATACCAATATGCTAGCTGTGGTTGTGTTAGTGTGATGACTACAATGGTTTTATTTTTTTTTTCTTTTCTCTTTTAAAACCTTCTATTTTCCAGGTTTTAATAGATAAGTGTAGAGAACGTTAAAATTGTGCTAAAAGAATTAAGTTTGTCGTAACGCAGCTGCCAATCAACTCATCAGGAACTGATTCGGAATCTACCACCTGTGCTACGTAAGGGGCTCTGAGGAGCAGGAGACACAGACAGCCAGGAGCCTGGCCATTTGGACAGACATGGCCATACGACACAGCCACAGCGCATGGAACACCAGGTTGACCCTCAGGAACTGTTATTGAAAATGTCTCTGCAATGAAATAGTAGCAGTGGGGAAATGAGTGTCTGTGTTTTCTAGTTAATCAGTCTTTTCCGTTTTCTATTTGGAAGAATTCACGTTTGCCAAATGTGTGTATACTTGACTTGAAACACGTTATATTTATTGTGTTTTAAATCCTGTGTACTGCTGAACAATTTAATAGACTTATAGCAATATGTATTTTATTTCCAAAAAATAATGCAATTGAATCAAGTCACTCTGTCAATGAAGCTCTGAGTGAAATTTCAGACGGTCAGGCACATTGGGTAGGCATGATTCAGCCCTTTGAAGGTCCATACCTGTAAATTAAATGACTTCAGCAAGTAAAGAATAAATCTGCTTTAAAAATTTAAGCTATTTTCATATATGCTAGGAAAGTACTATAACATTTCTTTTTAGATTAATGACTTAGGAATAATGACCTTTGAGGAGGAAATAGGAGAGTGATTTCTCAAGATCTGAAATGATTATTCATAATTATGTAGTAATGTTAAGAACAAACATCATAGCATTCATAATACTTGTCAAGGTACAGTTTTATAAAATAATAATTACCTCTTAATGCATATTTTTAGAAAATGAATTTGACAAACTTGGTTTGTCATCTCGAGTCTTTTTTTTTTTTTTGATGTCCTCGTGTGTGAATAACTCCCCAGATCTGCCTTCTCTTCCCGGTTCTCTGTGCTGCTGGTTCTTGCTCACTGCCCATCAGCACGGTGGGTTTTGATGTCACAAGTATGAAGGGGCTGATCTGGAGAATTTAGTCATCTTTTCTTTTCCCGTTTATTTTTCTTGGGGAAGGACTGGAAAGTGGTTTCTATGTGCACCTCCTGGACCCTCTCCCTCCAGCCATAAGCCAGCTTGGAGACATCCCTGGCTGCGGAGCAGCCGTGCTCTGGGGCCATGAGGAAATGGGGCAACTTTACCCGAAGCGAGAGACGATGTTTCAGTTTTAGCCTTGGGTACACTGGGGTAATCCGCGGTCCTTGTTGAAACTACCCCAGTTTCTAAAGTCTGCTGCTTCTTTCACACACCCTGAAACCCCCACGTCCACTGGCTTCAACCCCTAGGAACCAGTTTCTCTGTAACCCAAGGTCACCTCTTTCCCCCAT
>NW_011889553.1:58272-63765 GCF_000151845.1 Pteropus vampyrus | reverse complement strand
TGTCTATCCCTCAGACCTCCCCGAGACCCATCTCCAAACACCATTACATTGAGGGTTTGCGCTTCAACGTATGAATTTGGGGGACACAAACATTCAGTTCTTAACACCGCCCAACAAGAAGTTTTACAAAATTATGTAATAAAGCAGAATACATTCTTGATACAGTAAATAAAAAGGAGAATTTAGAGATTAACATGCAATATTATTAAAATCATGATGAGAAAAACATTTTAAAAAGTCTTCAAAGAAAAATACCAATATGCTAGCTGTGGTTGTGTTAGTGTGATGACTATAATGGTTTTATTTATTTTTTCTTTTCTCTTTTAAAACCTTCTATTTTCCAGGTTTTAATAAATAAGTGTAGAGAACGTTAAAATTGTGCTAAAAGAATTAAGTTTGTCGTAACGCAGCTGCCAATCAACTCATCAGGAACTGATTCGGAATCTACCACCTGTGCTACGTAAGGGGCTCTGAGGAGCAGGAGACACAGACAGCCAGGAGCCTGGCCATTTGGACAGACATGGCCATACGACACAGCCACAGCGCATGGAACACCAGGTTGACCCTCAGGAACTGTTATTGAAAATGTCTCTGCAATGAAATAGTAGCAGTGGGGAAATGAGTGTCTGTGTTTTCTAGTTAATCAGTCTTTTCCGTTTTCTATTTGGAAGAATTCACGTTTGCCAAATGTGTGTATACTTGACTTGAAACACGTTATATTTATTGTGTTTTAAATCCTGTGTACTGCTGAACAATTTAATAGACTTATAGCAATATGTATTTTATTTCCAAAAAATAATGCAATTGAATCAAGTCACTCTGTCAATGAAGCTCTGAGTGAAATTTCAGACGGTCAGGCACATTGGGTAGGCATGATTCAGCCCTTTGAAGGTCCATACCTGTAAATTAAATGACTTCAGCAAGTAAAGAATAAATCTGCTTTAAAAATTTAAGCTATTTTCATATATGCTAGGAAAGTACTATAACATTTCTTTTTAGATTAATGACTTAGGAATAATGACCTTTGAGGAGGAAATAGGAGAGTGATTTCTCAAGATCTGAAATGATTATTCATAATTATGTAGTAATGTTAAGAACAAACATCATAGCATTCATAATACTTGTCAAGGTACAGTTTTATAAAATAATAATTACCTCTTAATGCATATTTTTAGAAAATGAATTTGACAAACTTGGTTTGTCATCTCGAGTCTTTTTTTTTTTTTTGATGTCCTCGTGTGTGAATAACTCCCCAGATCTGCCTTCTCTTCCCGGTTCTCTGTGCTGCTGGTTCTTGCTCACTGCCCATCAGCACGGTGGGTTTTGATGTCACAAGTATGAAGGGGCTGATCTGGAGAATTTAGTCATCTTTTCTTTTCCCGTTTATTTTTCTTGGGGAAGGACTGGAAAGTGGTTTCTATGTGCACCTCCTGGACCCTCTCCCTCCAGCCATAAGCCAGCTTGGAGACATCCCTGGCTGCGGAGCAGCCGTGCTCTGGGGCCATGAGGAAATGGGGCAACTTTACCCGAAGCGAGAGACGATGTTTCAGTTTTAGCCTTGGGTACACTGGGGTAATCCGCGGTCCTTGTTGAAACTACCCCAGTTTCTAAAGTCTGCTGCTTCTTTCACACACCCTGAAACCCCCACGTCCACTGGCTTCAACCCCTAGGAACCAGTTTCTCTGTAACCCAAGGTCACCTCTTTCCCCCATCATCCATTTACCATGGTTTTCCCTGAAATCATGTTTGCTCAAGCATGTTTCCTTCAGAAACATGCTAAACAATGATCATATCTTCACAGCTGGATTGCTGGTGGTTTTTGTTTTCTTCTTGATGCTTTTGCATAATCTGAGCTTTTATAGCAACTATGTATTATTTAGCTAATAAAAAATACATATTATAAAAACTAAAATAAAGATCGTTTTTTCTTAACACACATACTACTCTGAGCATATACTACAGATGCCACGTTAAAAAAAAATCTTCCGGTATGCTGTCAAATAGGTGTATTTTAAAAAAAGACGTTATTATTTATTTTACATTCACGACCTCCCAGACTCTTTCATAGTGCTTTACTTGCATTTTCTCGTTTAAACTTCAGTTTGCCCCTGTGAGGGGAATGTTTTCAGAATTTCCATTTTAAAGATGGAGAAAATGAAACTGATAGAAGGATCTTCTCCTAAGTCACAAAGCTGATAAAAACAACAGGTGAGAGGTAAACCACGAAGGAAGAAGCCAGTTGATGCTTCAACCGAGATACCTGTACTACTACCCCAAAGAGAGTCTGCAGTTTAAAACATTTTAATGATGTATTTTATTTCATCCTATATATCCAAAATATTGTAATTTCAACATAGAATCAAAGAAAAATTATTAATGAGATTATTTTATATTTTCTTCTTAGTAAGTCTTCATAACATGGTTTATTTTAAACTTCCAGTGCATTTCAAGGGCTGAATAGCTACATGTTGCTGGTGGCTACCTTATTAGGTATTACAGTTCTAGCTACAGATAATTTTCTACTCATCATTTTATATCATTTCTTACAACATCTTTCTTTGTTATTTTTTTAATTTAAAAATTTTCCAGCTTTATTGAGATATTAACACATATGTAAGTTTAAGTATATAAAATGATGATTTGATACCCATACACATTGTGAAATGATTACCACAATAAGGTGAGTAAACACCTCCCGTATCCACAATTAATTACTTTTCTCGTGTGGTGATAACATATAAAAGCTACTCTTAGCAACATCCACTGCCACATAAAGTGGAACACACAAGACCCTGCACTTTTGCAGCACTTTACAGTTTACAGAAGACGGTACTTATATTTGTGAGATAAGATTTCCATCCCAGCCACAGAGCAGGTATCATTATCTCTAGTCTAATGATGCGCAGCCTGGAGTTTAGGGAGGTTAGTTGTTTTCCCCAAGGCCAGACATTTAGCAAATAGCAAAGTCTGGACCGGAAATAATGTCTTCAGGCTTTAAACCCAATTATGTGCTTTCTGCTACTTTACTTGACAGAGATGGCTTACACAGTCTTTGTGTTGTAAATAATATCCTTAAGAGAGAATGTGTTAGTACAACATGGAAAGGTGGCAGAAGATGTTGAATTTGGAGGCAATGCTTGTCATACATCATGATGCCGAGAGAGGTAATCGACTCATTAAAAAAGGAAGCAGAAATTAAGGTAAACGATTGTGAGGTAATTAGGGCTCTTGCATTGTGCAGATTTTCTACCATATTCCCGAGGGAAGTAAAGTTAAATAACTGTATCTATAGTTCAAAATCCAATTTTAGACTAGCAAATCTGAAATATTTCAAAGATAATGGAATTTTTTTGTCTGGTTCTTAAAAATAATTTTTAAATGAGTTTCCCTTCCTTTTCATTTCCTCTAAACATGACTACTCTGAATAAAAAAGTCAGTGCCTATAACTACAATAATAGTTTTCTTAAAAGATGAGTTTGAATTTTTATCACTAAAGCTCATGAAGTAAACTCCAGCCTTTACTGTTTTACAGGCAATGACCGAAGCTGACCACACCGATGTTAGTGGCCCCTGAAGACCTCCCAGATTTCTTGTGAAAGTAAGAAAAGATAAATATGCCAGTAATATCAATGTGCCAACATGTCAAAGCAGTAAACTAAATTTTCATAAATAACAATAAGCTACACAATACTATTTTATTTTTTGTTATTTTGTTAATGCTGCATATAGTAAGACACTAAAAAATTATACAGAAAAATTTCTAAAAAATCAAATATTCTTGAATAATCAACTCCAAATTTAGCTGCATCATTTCTATATTTTTTGTTTCCTGTTTTATTTTTATTTTTTTATTTTTTATTTTTGGTCTGCAGCATAGAATTAAAAAAATGTAGCTCTACAAGATAAAAAATATTCGATGAGATGAAAATTAAAATTATCTGTATATATTATTAATAAAATCAAGGCTACTATGGTTTTTAAAAATCGAAGATGCAGATCAAGATTAGTGTGATAATTTTAGGATGCTAAGTTCTTGTTAAAAGATAAATGATGACTCAGGACGTTTTCTTCAATTCCATTTCTATATGCTCATTAACGCGCAAGAAAATCGAACATTTTAATTCCTTTGATTTTTAAGCCCAGAATCTCAAGCTAAAAATGAAATAAAATATTCTTTTAAAAGTGGAAGGGAAAGCTCTATTGTTCTAACATCAATCAGAAAATCAAAATGTTTTAACTTGCCGTCGTTTTAATTAGCAAGAGTGAATGTAGAGTGTGTGAGCACTTCACCCAGCAATGCCAAACGCCTCTAATTACTTCTCGGAACAACTAACCCAAGTTTAGAAATTTAGAATTCGGATGGCTTATTTATATAAGGCCACCATGCGGAAGCAGAGACATGATTATGTGTATGGTTTGGTCGAGTTCCCTATAACCTGTGTCACATGGCTTGCGCTGTGTCCCTCTGACCCGGGCGCCCGTGCGCCTGGTGGGAAATGGAGCAGGAGGAGGTCATGCGCTCAGCTCGGGGCTTCACATGTTAAGATAATGTGAAGTTTTCTTCGCTGTCGCCATAAGTTTTTGGTTCCATACTGACCTGATTCTTTGTGAACGAGACTACTCTGAGTGGCCAAGGAGCTCACGAGGGAGGCAATCCGGGCCACACACAGATTGGAATGGGTGAGAGGCGGTACCGACCGGAAAAGGGACGGGCTCAGGCTGCCGAGGTTCCACTCCCCCCAGACATTTTGCGCACACATCATCTTTGACCCTAAGCTCCCCGTCCGAAAAATGGGCATGGTGACGATGGTGCCTACCTCGAAGGAGGGCTGCTGTAAAGAGAAATTAATAAACGCAGAACCCTTAGAAATGTCTATAGCTCAATAAATCTAGGCCTGAGGATTCTCTAAAATGGCCAGATCATATTGACCCATAAGGTATCGTTAAAAGTTTTCTATACTCAATAACAAACTTCTGGTCTTTGATATCTATTATTAATTTCCACCCTTCATTCTGGGTGGTCATTCTTGCAAACAAAACATTTATTTAACTGTTATCATCTATATGAATACCCGAATGTAAGAACGAACTGTCTTACACAGTGACGATATCCTAGGAGAAACACGGCCAAGGCCAAGTTTCATATACGCAAGTCATCTTCAAACTGATGATTCTTACTAACTGATGACTTCCTCAGCTGAATCCTCACCCCTGGGGTAAGCATCATATCACCTAGTCTTCGACCGCCAACCCACATGTCTTCAACTGTGTTTGATATGCAAATCTTGTCTAATGATAGTTAAAATTTCTGAGTGTCGACTTTTGTCCTTAATTCTGTTAAACTTCATAGAAACCTTTAGGTCTGAAACCTGCATATCATACAAACAGCATAAAAACTCACTGTATCCCAACAACACTATCTAATATATAAATTATTGCTATATGAAAAGGAATTGAAAGTCACCTCCGAAATACGGCTTTCTGTAATTCATC
>NW_011889553.1:53937-57022 GCF_000151845.1 Pteropus vampyrus | reverse complement strand
TGAAACCTGCATATCATACAAACAGCATAAAAACTCACTGTATCCCAACAACACTATCTAATATATAAATTATTGCTATGTGAAAAGGAATTGAAAGTCACCTCCAAAATACGGCTTTCTGTAATTCATCTGTTGGTGGAGGGTGAACCCATCTTTTATTCACATTAGAAAAATAAGCTCCACCAGTACGAAATGAAGGAAATCTTACACGTTTAAAAGCCTAAGCTAATACCAAAGCATTAAATGGGCCCAAGATGAAGGGTGTTCTGTATTGCACAACCCATGTCTGTTTCATCCTAATGAGGAACCATCAAAAATGGCCCTGCCTCAAGCTTTCTCTCCATCGTCACCTCGCCCCCACTATCGTGTATCCCCCGACATTTTACCTTTATGGAGATAATTATGAGAAAAGACTTCTCTAAAGTCTAAGATTTCTTCTAATTAAAACCAGCTTAAGACAAATGAGATTTTGATCGTCAAGCAGCAAACTTTCCTCCGGGCTCAGACTGCTGTAACCAGACGCTATAGATAGACTGTGGCTCAAAAATATAGACATTTATTTCTCTGGAGGCTCTGAAGTCCAAGATGAAGGTCCCGGTGGACTTAGTTCCTCGTGGGAAGATGGGAACGAGGGAGAGCTATGTTCTTCTTTTAATAAGCACCCATATGACGGGATTGAGATCCATCCTTACGATCTCACTCAAACTTAACTACCTCCTAAGAGCCTGATCTCCAGATAACATCGCATCAGAGTTAGGGACGTATAGATTTAGGGACACAAAATTCAACCCATGGCCCTCTGAAAAGTCAAAGAGCTATTGTTATCTTGTGAACAGAAAGAAGGTGGAGAGAGAGCCTGTTTTGAACTATATGGTCATGATTTTGCAGAGAGCTGAAGGTGGCATCTCTAACGAAGCTGTGCACGAATGCAGAGCAGAAACAAGCCCCGCACGCAACCTGATAGTCTGACTTTCTACTTCTAACTGGACTCACGCCGCTTTTCTCTGGAATAAGTGAACAAGTTCAAACAATGTTGGAAAAGACTAAGGAGTCAATCTGAGGTCAGAATTTACTGAAGTCAAAACAAATACGTGAAAGTATATCTTTTCACCCTAAATCTTTGACCAAGTAAACTTTACACCTTTTAGCTCTTACTCCTGCAATTTCCCAAATCCCGTGGTCAGGAAACTGTGTTTTCCCTCCAGTGTCAGGCTCCCCTGCCCAAGGTGGTTATCTTTTTTGTCCTGCAGGAGAGGGCAAAGGAGACTACCAACTTCTCTCAAGAAGTTATTCATGAGTTTAAAGATTCGGGAGGAGTTCATCAGTTTTCCCAACCGTCTCTGCCTTTTGTTCTGTTACTCTTCTTCGTAATTGTCTTTCAAACACTCTTCAAACCCTCCAGGCTCCCCTTGAGTCAAGGACCCAATACACTCACCAGGGTCCCATTAATAATAAGCATAATGGCAAGATTCCCTTGAGATTAGTGAGGTTAGCTGGAAAATTTTCAAAACAGAGAGGCAAAATGGTGCCTTACTTCACCTCGGCTGCTTTTTCTTATTCCAGGAGCATTTTTAACTAACCACAAAATTGTAAAACTAACCACCAGCCTTCAATTATTCTCTCCTTGAAAATCATCTGTAACTACAGTTTAAATTCCGGAGTGTTGATTATTGCACCTTAATTATCTTAAACTCCATCAATACACTGCCCCCACAGAATTGCTTGGTCCATGCATATGCAAAATTCTCTGTAAGACGAATGGCACCATCATCAACAAGGCCAGTTTCTTCGAAAGACAGATGACTCACTTTTTTTTTTTTTTTCTGACTGACTCCAGCTTCTGAATATTTATCTAGAAGATATTTCTATTTTGCTCAAGATGCCTGAAAGAGAGACCAGCTTTCAGATTCAAGAGAATAAACCTGGAACAGATTCCAGGAAACTAGCCTAGAGGGAATGGACCTAAGATCTGGTGACATTTGAAACTGCAAATTTATTTTGAGATAGTTGTGTCCCCTGGAGACTCTTGCCTCGGCATCTGTGTCAAAACACTGAAATAAGTACTCATTGATTTCATTACTTCACAGTTGAACCTTCCACATACTTGGTCTTGGGGGTAAAACCTTAGACGGGATGCCCCAAAGGTCTGTAAGTCTACCCCCTGCACCCATCTATGAGATCCAGAAATGGACATTTTATTTTACAGAGTAATATAGAGAGAACCATTTAATTCACTATGTATATACAAACTCAAACTATGAGTCGCTAGCATGACTGAATAGAAAAGGTTAATACAACATAAAACACTTAAGTTCATTTAAAATTATGATTGACTAGTGTCTCCCCAGGAACAATATTTAAAATTTAAAGTGGATGAATTACTGTATGATGAGAGGCCCAGGAAGACAGGAGGGATGCAGCTTAATGTCACTCTGATCTATCTTCAGATAGCTGCTTAGTTTATTCTCTCAAGCTGACATTTTATTTAAATTAAACTGAATACATGGACTATATTATCTACGTCTCTTGACTGAATAATGAAAAGCTTGTAGCTCTGACCTTTAAATTATTCTTTTTCTTTTTTTGATAAGAATCAGGAAAATGTTCTAACATGTTGAGTAAGGTAAAATCCTTTGAGCAAACACAAGGCATATCCATACTATTTTAAAAATCATTCTTAGAAGCAATCCTTTGAAAGTTCTTAATCACAGAACTCTTAATCTTTTCGAGTCTGATGGGCCCTTATACGTTTAAAAAGAAATCCAACTGCCTCCTGGAGACTCGGAGTCAGTGTTCAAGCCCCTCATGGCCCAGCTCCCTCTCTGAGACCCTGGATGGTCCCTTACCTGAACAGGGCTCTCTCTCCAGCATGGCTTCCTCCAGCCCCTGACAACTCCCATCCACGCCCAGCAAATTATCTTTGCTCTCACCTAGAAACCATTAGCTAAACAAAGGTTTCTGCTTTCTGCTGCTCTCAACTCGGGTCCAAACATCCTAACTACTTCAGCTTCAGATACTTCGCAGTTTCTCATCAATTCTCTGGACTCCTTTTTCTTGAATTAGTGTGTGTGTGTGTGTGTGTGTG
>NW_011889553.1:51292-52291 GCF_000151845.1 Pteropus vampyrus | reverse complement strand
TATACACACACATATATATACATATATATGTATATATTATTTTTAAATTATCTGCAACCTCTAGTTTTTGAACTAAACCTTTAATTCTTTAATTTTGACTTAATTAATAGTGAATTTGTCATAATACTGGGAACAAAGTGATATATCTTTCATTCAAATTTCAAAAACAAGAATAAATGAAGTCGCAGTGCAAGATTAGCCATCCTAAGAAAACGGAATGGTTTAAAGGGCTTTAGAAGTATCTGTGTCATTGCAAGTTGTTATCTTTTTTGAGTATCATTCTTTTCTCACCTAGAAAGCAACACTATCGATACTTTGTTACCTGTATTTGAGCTTTATACTATGTATAAAACAAGACAAACAAAAAACTACATCTCGTTTTTCTATTAATTTACTACGCATCAGAAAAGTTTTATATTATTTCAGTAAGAATCTTACAAAAAGAATTAATATTCAAAAATATTCATAAAACAATGTCCAATTGTTTATAGACAAGAAAAATAAAAACTTAAGGGAGAATTAAAGTAACTGTAGAATTTTAGACTGAATATAGAAAGAATATAGTTAGACTTCAGGATAAAAATCTGTTCTAAGGAATATGTTCTTTATAAAACGGTAGTGGCTTATTATTATTACTAATAATAGTAACATATATTTTAAACTTAAAAATAATTTATTAAAACAATTCTCAGTTATTCAAGTTCATCCATTTACTTACTCTGTTATGGTTTTCATGTTGAACGTCTACGCTAGGCAATCTCTTAAATACCGGGAATGTCAAAACAGGAAATACAGGATTCGGGTCCTTGGGTTTGACAGCAGCGCAGCCTCAGTCCCACCAGTGTCGCTCGAGGCCCCTTGATGTGCTCGTCCACTTCTGTTCGCCATAGGAATTCTTAACATTGCTAAATTGTCAACAGTTTCTTTAAATGCATTAGTATCCGATGTTTCTGGAGTGCTTACTAAGTTTCAGAACGCTGAGGATGCAAAAATCAATCA
>NW_011889553.1:45200-49502 GCF_000151845.1 Pteropus vampyrus | reverse complement strand
CATGGCAGAATTCAAAGGCGTATGGGTCACACGCCTTTCTTTCTTTGAAAAAAGTCAGTGGAATGCCTCTTAAAGGGAACTGAGGAGTTAACATAACATTTAAGAACTGGCCTTATAGCAGATACTCATTTATTCCCCATAACAACCCCAGGAAAATACTTCTATTTTCATTTTTAAGATGAAGAAACTGAAGCTTAGAGACGTTAAATCTCTCTCCTCATATTACAGAGCCACTGAGGTCCTGGCCCGGTTCTGTGATTGTTACAACTGCAACGCAGATGCGGAGGACGAGAGTCCTAACCGCAGGTGGCTCGTGGCATCTCTAGAGCTGAAACGTGAAGTCGGAGAAGGTAGGCGGAGGGGAGGCCGGAGCTGGAGAAGGCGATGACCGAAGGTGTGAGTGAAAACGGGGAGCCCAGTTTTAGGCAACAGGAGATCACCCAAATTAGAAGTAGAAGCCTGAAACGAGGCAGACTCTCTCTACATTCATCTCCCGTGAGCGGGCGTGATGTTCTCGAGGGCAGACATCATGTCTGGCATTTCAAAGGGAAAAGGCTCCCTTTCATGCGCGTTTCCGCGCGTGTCTCTCCTTGGCTCCATCTGGAAAGCACCCTCTCTCCCGACTCCCCGCTGCCGCCCCACTCCCTCCAACGTCCCTGACTCAGGATGTTCACATCGGCACTCATTTAGAGCAGGCTTTCTCCGCCGTGGTGCTCTGGACCTTTGGGTCTTGATAATTCTTCATTTGGGGGGGGATCCTGTGCATTTCAGGAATTTCCGTCACCCCTGGCCTCTGCCCCCTAGATGCCAGTAGCATTTATTCCCTCAGAGAAAATGACAAAACACAGCTCCAGACATGGCCCAGTGACCCCCATGGGGCAAAATCGCCCTGGTTGGGGAGCCCTGATTTAGAGGATTAGGGTTTTGCATGGAGAAAGGAAAAGTTCTGATCATCATGGTTTCTCTCTCTTAGGAAGTGGACGGGAATTACCCATGACGATTTTCTGTAACACTTTGTCTTTCTTATATGTAAACCGAGGAGATTATCTTTCTCATAGGGCCACTGTGATGGTTAAATTAGATAACCTGAAGTAACGGTATGTCTTAGGGACTCACGCAGGGACTGGGCCACAGCAGTGCCTGGAGGACGTGGTGCAGTGGAGCGGAGTAAATTGTGTCCACTGCTTTGCAGTATGAATGGTTTAGTTTTAAACGGTCTATATTAGCTGAGAACGTGCCCCAGAGGACAGCTTCCAGCACCACCGTGATGACATTCTGTTTACAACTCTGAGACAGGCTCTCAAATTTCCATGTCTTTTATTCCAAATAGGAAAAAATGTATTGCAACCAGAAGTTAAGAATATGCTCAAAGTCGTAGGTAATGAGCGGAAGAAGAATATAAATATAAGATTTTGGCCACTCTACTTGGTTTTATTTGCCACGCTGTTTCAATACTTGGTGGAAGTTTTAATGCAGTATTTGGAAATAAGCTATACGTTAACATAGGTGAGGGTTGTTTTATTGATGATTCATCTTTTCCTATAGATCTACTTCCACTGCTTTTTCTATGTTGAAAATAGTCTTTTCAGTTGTTTAAGGCTAGAATTCGTGCCTAGGTATTTCTAACTCTATCTTACAGAATGTCACTTGCGAAATATGTGGTTCACTTTTTTTTTTCTTTTTAAAATGATCAAATTGCGGGCTATGCTTTTACGAGGATCAACCACAACAACTTTCGTATTGCAATGGCTTTGATAGATTTGAAATGAGCGGTATTTCAAGAGTAGGACAATGATGTAAAGTTTGTGCCATTAATACAAGAAGTTGTTATTTAGTAAAATAAACGGCAGTTTACGTCTCTTTGTTCAATGTCCTCAAAGAAGTGATAGACTTGTTCATTTTTCAAAAGCTTAAAGAGTAAGAAAATTAAAAATACATATATCCAGTAGTAGCCAATATAATAAATACAGTGTTAACCAAACACACAATTTTACGCCAAAGAAATAAACTACAGAATTTGAACCAACAAAACTATCCCCTCTTTTATGAGAATCGAGGCACCAACTTTGAAACTATAGTGTTAACTTGATTCCATAAAACATCTGAAATTTAATTCTGACAGTGGTAGAGAACAGAAGACAAAAATCAAGATCTCTGGGCACATTGAGGTTGAAAGGCCAATGAATTTCAACACATAAAATCCTGATGTCAATGGATTTCTTTCAACTATTAGCTAAAATGTGACTACACGTATAAGCAAAAGGGGGCAGTGACAGAGACACATGGTCAGGAACACAGTGCCCCATCTCATCCCCACCACTGTGACCCCTGTCATGAGCTCACTGGCCCTGCTCTGTCATTTTCTCCTCTGTTCCCATCAGGTATGTAATTTGAATTTAAAATGAATATTTTAATGTTAGGCAAAGCTTTGCTTTTCTTGGAGATTTCTTTTTCAGATACCAAACCGTCTAACTAAATTTTGCTTTGTTGCCAAGAAACTTAAGACAAGTCCGAGCGTCGATGTCAGCAGCTGCGGGTCCTGGTCCCACTCACTGTGACTGACACTTCTCTCTTGTTTATATTTGTCCCACCCTAATTTTCTATTTCATTTATAATTATTACATTTTATTCTTAGTATAATCCACCTAAAATCTTTTTTGTTGTTAAAAGAGCAGAGTATAGCTATATAAATAAAAACTAGAGGATAAAAATGCTTAAAAGAAAAAAACTAATAATGTAAAGAAAAATATGTTTGAATATTGACATGGCCAAGTTCAATATGGGAATGTTCTTGATTTGATCATATTATTAATACTCCGATAAAGAAGAATGATTTGTTTTTAAAATCTCCCCCACATGGGAATATGATTTGGAAATCTTAAATATACTAAATTAGTTTTTCCCGGAGGCACAGGATGGTGTTACGCTAACAGTGCAATTTAAATTCAAAGTGAAATTATACAACTGTTGAGAAACTAATTCTAGGTCTGAGGGCTTATGTTACTGTGATAAGACCATCAGATCAATTCTTACTCACCATCTACTTTTTTCCTAACATGCGAAAGTGAAGCAACGTAAAGCATATTGTCTTTAACCGAGTTTTACCAAGAAGAGTCAGGGACTTAATAGGTAAGTAGATGGAGGCTTGGGAACAATTCAAGTCCCCTGGAGTTTATCTAGGCGACATGTCACTGGACTGGACAACAGCAGAAGCAGTTCGGCAGAGTGCAGCTGTTTCTGCACCAGACTAGTGTTTACAGCTGCACTGTAGATTGTCACATCTTTAAGTTTGTCCACATGACTCTAGTAAGTGTTTAAAGATAAAGCATCTCAATCAGGAATCTTTAGACTAGAATGCTTTCTTCACATGACAGGAACAATATTTTAAAGATGAAAATATTGCTGAAGGAGGGCAGGGAAGTAAAGAGCCATGCCTTAATAAAACCAGGGTGAGCTGCTAACCAAAATGTTAGCTTTCTGGTCCTTTGACCTTGTCTAAATTCTTTAAAAATGATACTCATCTTTCTGCTCCAGCAGAAAATAGCAGATACAGTCTCTGATCTGATAAATTACCATTTACTGCTCATTATTTTATGTATCTAGTTCATTGGCTAAGTTAGTTAGTTCCTAGCTTTGATATAATTTCATCTGCTAGTGTCTAAAATTAAAATGCATTTCAATTATTCATTGATTCATTCCACAAATTTTTAAAAACAATTTTTATTTTTTTCAATTAATTGACCTACAATATAATATATTCACTTCAGGTGTACAACATAGTGATTACACATTTATATAACTTATAAAGTGATCACCCTGATAAACTTAGTACCCATTTGACACCATATGCAGTTATTACATTACTGACTACATTCCCTATGCTGCAGTTCACAACCCCATGACTATTTTGTAACTACCAATTTGTCCTTCTTAATCCCTCCTCCTTTTACCTCCATCGCCCCCAACACCCCTCCCATCTGGCAACCATCAAAATGTTCTCTGTATCTGAGGGGGTTTTTTGTTCCTTTATTTTGTTTTTTAGGTGCCACATGTAAGTAAAATCATATGGTATTTGTCTCTCTGTCTGACTTATTTAACTTAGCATAATATCATCTGGGTCCAGCCATGTTGTTACAACAGATGGCAAGATTCCATTCTTTTTTATGGCTGAGTAACATTTCATTGTATATATGTATTATCATTTCTTTATCCATTCGTCTATTATGGACACTTCCATATCTTGGCGATTTTAAATAATGCTGCAGTAAACATATAAATGCATATGTCTTTTCGAAGTACTAT
>NW_011889553.1:44229-45150 GCF_000151845.1 Pteropus vampyrus | reverse complement strand
TCATTGTATATATGTATTATCATTTCTTTATCCATTCGTCTATTATGGACACTTCCATATCTTGGCGATTTTAAATAATGCTGCAGTAAACATATGAATGCATATGTCTTTTCGAAGTACTGTTTGGGGTTTCTTCAGATAAATACCCAGAATTGGAATTACTGAGTCCTTCTTTGTCTCTCGTTATAGCCTTTTTTAAAAAGTCTATTTTGTCTCATGTTAAGTATTGCTATACCAGATTTTTTTGTTATTGTTGTTTCTATTTTCATGGAATACCGTTTTCTATCACTTTCTTTTCACTCTGTGTGTGTCTTTTGATCCGAAGTGAGTGTCTTGTAGACGGCATATGTAAGGGTCTTACTTTCTTACTCATTCAGCCACAGTATGTCCTTTGATTAGAACATTTAATAATCCTTTTACATTTAAAGTAATTGTTGATAGATATGTAGTTATAGTCATTGTCTTTTTATTATTCATATTTTTTATCATTTTTTTTTATTCAACTCAAAGATGTCTCTTTAACATTTCGTGTAATACTGGTTTGGTGAACGCCTTTACTTTTTTCTTATCTGTAAAGCTCTATACTGCCCTTCAATTCTAAATGATAGCTTTATTTGGTAGAGTAATCTTGGTTGTAGTTTCTCACTTTTCATCACTTTGAAGATTTTGTGCCAATCCTTTCTGTCCTACAAAGTTTCTGTTGAGAAATTAGCCGACAGTCTTATGGGAGCTCCCTTGTAGTTAACAAACTGCTTTTCTCTTGCCTCTTTTAAGATTCTCTCTTTGCCTTTAACCTTTGGCATTTTAATTACATCTTGGTGTGGGTTTCTTTGAGTTCATCTTGTTTGGGTTTCTGTGCTTCCTGGATTTGTATGTCCATTTATTTCGCCAGTTAGAGAAGTTTTCTGACATTATGTCTTC
>NW_011889553.1:32738-43864 GCF_000151845.1 Pteropus vampyrus | reverse complement strand
CTGTCTATTTAACTTAGCATAATACCATCTGGGTCCAGCCATGTTGTTACAACAGATGGCAAGATTCCATTCTTTTTTATGGCTGAGTAACATTTCATTGTATATATGTATTATCATTTCTTTATCCATTCGTCTATTATGGACACTTCCATATCTTGGCGATTTTAAATAATGCTGCAGTAAACATATAAATGCATATGTCTTTTCGAAGTACTATTTGGGGTTTCTTCAGATAAATACCCAGAATTGGAATTACTGGGTCCTTCTTTGTCTCTCATTATAGCCTTTTTTAAAAAGTCTATTTTGTCTCATGTTAAGTATTGCTATACCAGTTTTTTTATTTGTTTCTATTTTCATGGAATACCGTTTTCTATCACTTTCTTTTCACTCTGTGTGTGTCTTTTGATCTGAAGTGAGTGTCTTGTAGACGGCATATGTAAGGGTCTTACTTTCTTACTCATTCAGCCACAGTATGTCCTTTGATTAGAACATTTAATAATCCTTTTACATTTAAAGTAATTGTTGATAGATATGTAGTTATAGTCATTGTCTTTTTATTATTCATATTTTTTATCATTTTTTTAATTAAACTCAAAGACGTCTCTTTAACATTTCGGGTAATACTGGTTTGGTGAACGCCTTTAGTTTTTTCTTATCTGTAAAGCTCTATACTGCCCTTCAATTCTAAATGATAGCTTTATTTGGTAGAGTAATCTTGGTTGTAGTTTCCTACTTTTCATCACTTTGAAGATTTTGTGCCAATCCTTTCTGTCCTACAAAGTTTCTGTTGAGAAATTAGCCGACAGTCTTACGGGAGCTCCCTTGTAGTTAACAAACTGCTTTTCTCTTGCTGCTTTTAAGATTCTCTCTTTGCCTTTAACCTTTAGCATTTTAATTACGTCTTGGTGTGGGCTTCTTTGAGTTCATCTTGTTTGGGTTTCTGTGCTTCCTGGATTTGTATGTCCATTTATTTCGCCAGTTAGAGAAGTTTTCTGACATTATGTCTTCAAATAGGTTTTCAATTCCTTGCTTTCTGTCTTCTCCTTCTGGAGCGCCTATGATGTGAATGTTGTCATGCTTGATGTTGTCCCACAGGCCCCTTAAACTGTCTCCATTTTTAAAAATTCTTTTTTCTTGTTGCTGTTCTGACTGGGTGTTTTCTGCTGCTTTATCTTCTATTCGCTGGTTAAATTGTCTGCTTTATCTAAACTGCTGTTGATTGCCTCTAATGTCTTCTCCATTTCTGTTATTGTAGACTTCATTTCTCACTAGTTCATTTTTATCTTTCTTACTTCTTCATTAAAGTTCTCACTAAGATCACTGAGCATCCTTATAACCAGTGTTTTGAACTCTACATCTGGTAGATTGCTTGTCTCCATTTCATTTAGTTCTTTTTCTGGAGGTTTGTTCTGATCTTTCATTAGAGAGTTATTTTTTGTCGCTCCATTTTTGCTACCTCCCTGTGTTTGTTTCTACATATTAGGTAGAGCTGATATGACTCCAGGTCTTGGTAGAGTGGCCTTATTAAACAGGTGTCCTTTGGGGCCCAGTGGTGTAGTCTCTCTGATCACCTAAGCCAGGTGCTTCAGGTGTGTCCTTTGTGTGGGTTATGTGTGTCCTCCTGCTGTAACTGAGTCTTCATTGCTATTGGCACATCAGTGGCTGGCAGTGACCCTCATGCTGATCGGTTGTGAGGACTGGATGTGACCAGCGGAGGAGCTGCTGCGCAGGGGCTGACTCTAAGGAGTAGAATTCACTTTAGTGGGGCTCTGATGCTTAAAGAGTCTGCCCTTTCGGTGTGTCATTTGTGGAGGTAGTTGGGTAGTGCTCTGGTATCGTCTCAAGCTGTCCATTGAATGTACTGGATCTGGGGTCTCTTGGGAGGGGTTCTGATGCAGGCCAGGGTCAGCCACTACCTGTGCCTTGTCCGAGACACTTGATCTGAGTGTTAAAATGATCTGCAGATGGTTGCCACTTGTGGTGGGCTTGAGGATGCCTGGAAGAGACTAAGCTGTGATCTGAGGTCAGCTGCCGCTAGTGCCAGGCTTGGGGCTACTTAGCAAGAGGTACGGGGCACACCAAGGCCAGATACTGCTTGTTTCTGGTGAACCCTTGAGAATTTTTAGGAAAGTCCACAGCATGAGCCAAGACAGGGCATTTGTAACAATGAAAAAGCCACTGAAAGTGGCTTAGGTAGGCCCACATGTTGGGTGGAGTGGGGTCTCAGGGAATCACCAGGGTGGGGTGACCAACGTTGGCCAGGTTGATGGACACTCAGGTATGGCACCACCTGCATCTGCACCCCAGGAATGGGGAGGGCTCAATAAAGGAACAATAGACTCTTCCAGCACTTCTGTCTAGAGATAAGTTGCCCCTTCAGCCCTTCTCCTGAAGCCAGACAATTCAGTTCCACCCTGTGTGTCCCTGGGGACTTTTGAGCTGCTGCTCCAGTGCTGGAGCTCAAAGCGAGTGAGCGCATTAGTGGTAAGTCCACGTGCGGGCCCTTTAAGAGAATGCCTGGGATTCCAACCGCCTTCGCATCTCACTCAGCCACCATCTCCACTGGTTTTCACAGCTAGAAGTTGTGGGGACTTCTCTCCCCGTCATGGGAACCCTGGGCTGTGGAGCTGAGACCCCTCACTTTTCTGGGGGGAACTCCGCAGCAGAGATATCACTCCTGATTTTCAACCACCGCATGTAGTTGTGGGACCAGCTCGATCCATGTTTCTGCCTTTCCTACCAGTCTCAATATGGCTTCTGTATGTCCTTAGTTATAGGACTTCCATTCAACTAGACTGCAGATATTTCTCAATTATGGTTGTTCTTTAGTTCTGTTGTACTTTTGAGGTGGTCACAGGAGGAGGCAAGTGCAGCTTTTACCTACTCCACCATGTTTACTGGCCATACCTACAAAATATCTTTAAGAGTGTGATCTGACCTTGGATCCATCCTTTTTTATGGGTAATTTTGTATTAGAATCTTTACATAAAGTGAAGGTCATGTTTCAATGGAACACTTCTTTGAAGAGCCATCTTTTGGCCCATCTGCTACAGAACTGTGGGGGATAGCATCTGCCCTACTGGCCTCATCAAAACACTGCCTCATTTTGCAAATATTTACTAAAGTTTAAGAATATGGTCCAAGCACGGAGAATTCTAAAGAATATATATCTCTTGTTCCAAAATATTCACTCTCAAAAGTCAACACCAGGTTCTAGAGGAATGACAGGAACCATAAGAGGTTTGAGTCGACAGTAAATATCTATGACAAACATGTATATTTTGGGAGCCGTCTGATGTATTAATACAAAATAATACAAATCTCCACAATCAACTCAGTATTATCAAGAGTCCATATTGTGTCTGTCCTGTAATAAATAGGATACATTTATCTTTTTCATTAGATTTTTAAAGTGAATCCTGACCAACTTTATGTCAGTGTTAAGGAATCCTTGTGATTAAAGACAATTAATGAAAAATGTAAAAAGTAGTAAAAAAATTGCCAAGTAAAATATGCTTAACTCAGTTTGCTTCAGACATGATTAATTTCTCTCTCACCAACTGTTTCATGTGGTAGAAATATGGTGGATTTCATAGATAATTTAATCTTTCTCTGTCCAGAAACCAGACACTCTGGGATATAAGAAATTTAGAAGAAAAAAAAAAAAAGGCTTTGTGTTATCTGAAAAGCTCTGCCTGGAGTTGCTGACACACAGGAGGTACTGAGGTAGGATTGGATACAACTCCTTGGGTATCTTCAGCTGCACCTGTCATGCCTACCGCCCCCCCCCATCCTGCCACCATTTTCCCCATAAAACCTGCTGCCTCGATGACTTGGTTCTCCAATAAAGCCTGAACTCAGGTTCTTTATCTAACCAATGCATACATGATCATTATAAGTTATTATCGTTATTACTATTATTACCGAAGATGTTTGGCAGGAATTGGCCAGATACTTTTATTTTTAAAAACAATTAATCTGGCTGTTGAGTGTAGAATGGATTGAATAGGGACAAAAAATGGAAATGAGCAGATGATTTAGGGACAAACGTAGAAGGTAAGGGAGGTGATATTTGACAGACAAAGGAAAATATTCAAGCAGTGGTTCTAAACCTCGGATGCACATTAGAACCATTTGAAGAGCTTTTTAAAAATTCCAAAGCCCCAGCTCTGCACCAGAGGTATGAAATTCGTTTTATGGGTACAGCTCGAGCACCAGGACATTGCCACGGTGAGTGTTGAGGACGCTGGGTCAGAGCTGAGCTCTGGAGGACATGATGGGTCAGATGTGGGGAGAAAAGTATCTCCTTTGAAAACGAGATTTCTGGCACAAGCAGCTCGTTTAATTGTGCCATTTATAGAGCTAGAGAAGATGGAGAACTGAGATTTTTATGTAAACTCTTCAGATTTTTTGATCTGGCAACTTTTTTTTTTTTTTTTAACATACGCATGTCAATTTTGTGTGGGCCAAAAAATCTTGCAAAATAAACAAACTAAGATAGATCTAACATGTAGGTGACCAATTGTACCTTCTGTCTTAAATCAGGGAGATTAACCTCTAAGCATGAATTTCAGACTCTCACAGAATGTCGGAGTGAAATTCTTTAGAGACTCTTAGAACAACGCTTGTTACTACTCAATATCTCATTAAGAATAAAGGTGACCTGGTGTACCTGGTGCCATTGTGACTTGATCATTTTCCTCCCCTTCCTCCCTCTCTGCTCCTTTCCTTTCTTCCAAATTAAGTAATTGTACTCTTTCTAAAAAAATGGATAGAAATGATCCCCAAGGTCACAAGTTAAGCAGTCAACCCTAGGTCTCATATTTAATTAGGTCTCAGATCGGCACTACCCAAATGTAGTTTTCAGCAGACTTTCTTTTTTTTTGGGGGGGGGGGAGTAGGCAGGGATAGAGATGTTATGGAATTTTACTTTTGAAAATGCAATTTATATAGATGGGAAAGTTTTCTAAATATGGACCAGCATTTCAACAAGCCGACCATATTTTTAATAATATTTAAAAAGCTGAATACAAGAGAGCGATGAATGTAATAACAAAGTATCCCATAGTGATAACACACCCCCCCACACCAGTCGTCCAAGGAGTCTGAACTGGACTGAATTGGGAGCTCCAGGCTCATATCTTACATAATATTCTAATTTCAGAACATTCCCTTCAAGAGAATTCATTAATTAAAAATCTGTCAAATGCTATATTTTTTGCTTTTATGTCATATTGATGTCACGATACACCAAGGGAGTAACTGTCACTAAACCTTAGAGATCAAGGGATCATTAATTAATTCACTTGTAGTCATTTAGTTTATAATTTAGCGCTCAGTTTGTCTAAGCTTGGGCTAATTTTGGATGAAAAAAAGTTTACATCTTTATGTTAGAATTTTAAACTATAGACATTACACTTATAAACATACCAGGGGATCAGTCTTACTACATATACTTCATTTCCATGGTGTTGCAGATAAGCTCCATTATGTTAAGGATACATGAGCATAGAAGTTCCCCTTTCTCCTGGAATTAATGCATTCTTAATTGGTATTTCTCACATAACGAAGATGAACAGGATCTTCTGAGACCTCTTATATTATACTATAAACACATACTTCAAAGTAGACAAAACAAAGTCCATCTCTGACACATGAGTTTTACTCCTCAGAACAAACTCCATCCTCAGAAAACGAGAACATGGATGGGTACGCGCCACAGGGAAGATGCAAAAGATGGTGAGGAGCACAGTGGGGTCCTATACACCTGCTCCAGGCAGATCATCAGACCAAGGACTGTGCTGTGTGCTGAACTTCCCTTGACGAAAGAAACCAGGTGCCATGTCACCACGAAAGTTGAAAATCAAACAAATAAAGAAGTAGTAAAGAAGTCTAAAACAAGATAGAAGACAAAGCAGGATACTGGATCACTAACCTGTGAGATGGCATTTTAATTGGTAGATTTCATACACAGAGATTTATTCCAGTGTTTACCAAATATGCTTCATGAAGAAAACCTTTTATGCCACACACCTGTCCGCACCCTGCTGAGCGCGTGATCCGAGCAGCTGCTGAGCAAACGAGCTCGTGCAGCTGCCTCTGCACACAGAGCTCACACTGCGTGGTCTCTGTCATATGGTCACAGATCCTCAGTTTGAAACTTCCAGTAATAGCACTGGGGGCACTTGATAAGGTCCTCCTTTAAAACATACATACAAGGCACATACATTTATCTGACCTATACAAAGCTAGGTGTGGAGTTTTCTTTACAAGTTTTATAGCAAATATGCAAGGACTCGCTCAGCTTACTACTTCAATTTGTTATCTCATGGCAACAAGTATTTGACTTTCACTTATGTCATGATCAATATTTACTGAAACAACATAAATCAGGTCTTGGGTTGAAAAAAATAAGCAGAACTTGGTTCTGCCTTCAAAAAACCCCAGTCTCATGAAGTATGGAAGCTGGACACAGCTCGTCCCCATACTGGGTGCCAAGAACTAGTAATTGCCCGCCCATGGTGCAGAGAGGTGACGGAGGTGGTGTCACCAAGCACGGGCTCTTTAAGCTGAGTCAAAATGCTGAGTGAGGGACTGTCAGACGGACCATGAGAGGTGGAGGCAGGAGGGAGGAGCATATTCAGGCAGCACGTTCAAATGGCACATTCTGAGAGCTGCCACAAGGGGCCTGTGACAATGCGAGGGACACAGAACATATACAATCGAAATGGCAGGACATCCTTGTATATATTTAAATTACTATAAATCTATCCAACAGTACAAACAAAAGCACCTGCTCTAATAATTGTATAGAATTTGAGCATTTTCCCCCAACCCTGTACATTATCTCATTCTGGCCCCACAATCTCTCCGAGGTAGGACAGGGCGACTGTGGCTGAGGAGCTTGCCCAGGGCCGTAAAGGGCCTCGCGGAGACTGGAGGCTGGAGTGGCGCCTGCCTCCCTCTGCCACAGGGAGAGCCGGGTGACGCCAGAACTCAGGGAGGGTGAATGCAATGGTGGCAGTTACTGTCTCCGCCCTGTTTCATGACAAGCACTTTCCTGTGTGTGCTGCAAAGAGGTCTCCAGGCCAAACTGGGCTGCTTCCATGACCCCCCCTCCTATTTCCAATGTCGACAATACTATCGTGGGTGGAGACACAAGACTGTGATTAGTCTCTATTTTTTCACTTCATGAGTTTTGATATGTTCCGTAATACACTTCTTTTAAGCCCTATTGCAGACACGGCTGGCTATTGTGTACTATCCAGAAACAATGAAAAAACCAGCCATTCTGTCTAAATCCAGCTGTGATCTGTAAACTTCCTCTGTGGATTTCATTATTATATAAGAGCCTCCCTCAAGCCTCTTGGTCTTCACCCCTAAAAACATCAGTACTTTGTAACTGTGTAGCTGTGGCGCGCGGATAAAGAAAGGGCTTCGATGTGGTTGAGAAGTTAGGATGCTATGTCTATTTAGACAGGGGGAAATAGGCCTGGAGATGGGGGAGAAGCAGGTTTAATAATATAAAAAATGAAGAAACCTTGTTATGACACATGGAGGTCGGCTTATGTAAGGGAAAACCGCCTCAGAGAGCCGCGGGTTTCTCCGGAGGATGAGAACTGGAGCTGCCGAGGCCGGAAGGACTGCAGAGGACGCCGGCCCCGCTTCTCCGCCTCCCTCTTTTTTCTCCTTTAAATTCCTGAAGTGAAACTGCTTAGACTCATCTCATCATGAAGGCGAGAGAATGAAAAATCCCTCAGCCCCCACACTGCCTCGCCCTCATGAAAGGGGACAGAGATTTATATTTTCATTGCTTTTCCAAACTATACGCTTGTCACAGGCTTTCCAATACCTTAGAACATATTAGAAACTGTTTGGCTTGAAAGAGGAGTGCTCGCTCACGAACACAGCTCCCGCTACAAAGGCCCTCGACTTAGAGACCCGCCCCCGCGACGATGCCCAGGAAACAAGCACGAGACCTGAGACAAATCCAAGCGACAGTGTCATCCAGATGCGCACGTTCTGCCAGTCCAGCTGCTTAACGAACTACGCTCATTACTATAGAAGCAAGCTTGTTCTTGGGGCGGACCCCACAGACAGAAGATTCTGCTGATATTTTACCCCCAAACCAAAACAATGCAGTAAAGAAACAAATTGAAATATCTCTGAGAAACCTCATGGGAGAAAAGTTAGATGAGACATTTAAAAGAGCAACTGGTCTAACATAGACTTCTGAGATGAGAAATCTACGCAAGGATATTTATTTTGAGTGCATTTCCCATTTCTGTGAACGCTTCGATAATTCAGAGTCCAACGCTTCACAATCTATTTCAGCCGGTGCTGGATGCTGACGTGCAACCCAAGGGGTGTAAACTCTGGGGTGAGGACACAGGTTTTATGAAGCTTTGGACCAAAGAACTCGAATGGATGACCCTGACATGAAGCCAGGGAGGGACCGTAGACGGAGACAGAGGTAACAGCCCCTGCGGACGCTGACGGGCCAGGCGCCGACTCGCTCAGCCACCTTGTGAAGCGGGCATCACCGTTCGCAGGTTACAAATGACGAGATTATTTTTTGAGAGGCCAATTCACTTCATACACATCGAGAAGTGACCTGAACTGTGATGTGAACCTATCTGACAGTTCAGTGATTTCCCTAAATAAGCCACACTAATTCTCAAACAGTAAGTAATATGTAAATTGTAAAAATCTCAATGGCAAGCAAAGAAATCCTAATTTTAAAAAGTGACACATATTGCATTAACTATAATTATAAATAATGAAATGCAAATGAGACTTGGGGAAATAATAATCTCACACCTATATTGAGTCCTTAAATATATTCATATCTTCGGACCTAGAAATCCCACTACAAATTACTCCAAGGGAATAATTCAAAATCAGAAAACGGTGTACTTAGGAAAATGTTCATTGTAGCATTATTCATAACAGTAAATAACAGAAACTATCTGTGTATGCCACTGGGGCCATCTCAGAAAACACTGGTATGTGAAATCCACGTTACGTTACACAGACATTAACAAAGTCGCAATATGGAGACTGATAAAGAAAGCGGTGTATGAAATTGTATGTTCTAATCATAAGTAGGTACAAAATATATATCGGTGACCAGAAAAAAGAAAATAGTTGTGCTAGGGTAGAGTACTCATGATGCATTTTTAAAAATCTGAATCGCATTCTCACCATTTAAAACTTTACTCATTTAAAAGATCCATTGAAAAAAATATAGACCCATAAACATGATATATTTGGTTAAATAGTTTACTTAGTACGATATCAGGATAAAGTATATTTTAACATGGAAAAAATAAGATTACAATAATAGGAAGATTTCCTGGCATATTGCTTTTGAACAAGATTTTAAACGAACCCCTGACAAGCAGCCCCCTCCACGGCACACCCCAGCTTCACCTCTCACATTTCCTCCATCCCTTTTTTTAGGGAAAAAAAGCTAAAGAAATTGGCTGAGCTGCAGATTCTCTCAGATCTTCATTTTCTGCTTTAGGACATTGCCCATGTCCCAGCAGGGTCTCCTCACCTCTGGGGAGACATTTTGTCTTTGGCTTTGAAGAAACGAAAGCTAATATTTGGCTGGCTGCTTCTGCCTCGGCCGGGAGGGGCGGGCGAGGGAGCGGGGCCGTCGCAGGCGCTGTATTCTCTCCCTAGTCTCGGCCTCATTCCTGGTTTTAGGCGGGTCAGGTCCCAGCACCTGCTGCGCCAACATACTTCCTGTCTCCCAGGAGTGAAGTGAAGGTGGGGAAAACCTACTGCTCGTCTCCTGATCAACAGTTCTTGGAAAGCAAAGAAACTTTAAGCGAAGAAAGAAAAAGCAAAGAAATTTATAAATCTCACGAATCATTGGAAATTCACAAACCACATCCCCCGTCTCTTACTCTGCTATGTGTTTATGTATCTGTGTATAAAAAGAAATGTAAAATTAAGTGTGATTCAGGTACCGTTCAATTTCTTTTTCGATAAGGTAGCCTCTCCATTAGCCTTCCTCTCCCTATCCCTTCTTCCTCCCCCCCCCCACACACATGGACACACACACACACACACGTACACACAGACACACGCACGAACACACACACGAGAGGGGATGGGGTCTGGGGAGGGGCACGGCCTCACTAAACTCAGGAACAGAAGACAGAGTCTCCATCTCCAGACATGATTTTGTCTGCTTCCTCTGACCCCTAGGGCAGGGGCCACTTCCCATCTGAGCGCCTCTAGGCCGGCTGACATTAATAGCTAAGTCCGCCACCGGCACGCATGCCCTCGGCTTTTTCTCTACCTATGTTTTAATTCAGGCTCATCTTGCCTCCTGCCAACAATACAGCCTTTTCTCAGTCCCGCACATTCAGCCACGAATGCTGCAGCCCTCGGGTCAAAATCGTCTCACCCACAGGACGACACTCCAGCCCCAGTGACACATTCTCCAGCTATCTCAGGGTCCTCCGATGCCACACCAGAACCTAAGTTGCAGGGCTTCGCTCTGGCTGACCGGGCCGCAGCGCTAAGCTCACTGTGGCGTCGGCGGACGGCTGCGCAGGGAACAGATCCCTGCCCTGATGCCTCATTCTCACTGCGCACCTCTCGGCGGCCGGGCTGCGACTCCCAGAGAGAAAGGCGGGGGCGCGTCCCGCACTGCCCCGCTTCCCTCCCTTCGCGGTCGTTCCTTTTTGCAGAACCCTCAGCCTTCGGGGGGAACTTTTTCTTTCTCCGTGTCATATGTCATAGTCTCTTCCTAACAGAGAATGAGCCCAGACGTAAGAAGTTAAAGGTTTTCTTTTTTTTTTTTTTCCCCTCACACAATGTGACTTGAGTTTCTGGGCGTGGCTTTGATAGATTTTTTTAAAAAATATAGAAAATTTTTTCTCAAAAACTAACCAGAATTTCCACTACAGCCATTCCAGAGTAACGAAGATGAAACAGCCTACATCCGGGGCGCCCACCCCACCAAACCAAACCTAGGAAACTGTACAAAATAAATGAAATCACTGTTTTCAGGAACTGGACAACAGCATTGTGATGAACGACAGAAAGGAACGCAGATCTGGGCTCTGTGTTGGAGAGAGACTTCGTCACAGTGGGCAGAGGAAGGGGAC
>NW_011889553.1:21137-31340 GCF_000151845.1 Pteropus vampyrus | reverse complement strand
ATGTCTGATCTCCGAAGCTAAGCAGGGTCGGGCCTGGTTAGTACTTGGATGAGAGACCACCTAGGAAGACCAGGCGCCGTAGGCATAAACAATAATAATAGATAGATAGATAGATAGATAGATAGATAGATAGATAGATAGATAGATAGATAGATAAATAAATAAATGCCAGAACTGTCCCTCGTCTCCAGTGTCTGACTGTTATCTCGTTCGTCCAGTTTCTAGTTCATACTGAGGACTAGTTGAAGTCCTGTTCAGGAAATTTCATAGATGCCAAAGTCGGTGATGATATCCTTCTACCACCCGACACTTATTCTTGGCCACGGATCTTATCGAACAGATCCCAGTCAATTCAAAAAGAGAGAAAGGTGTCCACCCCGTGGACACATAGCGTCAGGCCACAGGGGTGTGGGTGGTGGGCGTGGGTGGTGGCCAGGTAAGCAGAACTACTCCTGGCGACCCATGACCCCTCAGTTGCTGGCGTCTGGTTGCATAGAGAGCCAGAACCTACGTGTCCAGGGGACACTTAGGACTCATTGGCGGTGGGAAGAGACAGTAAAGGATGCCTTCTTTTCAGATGAGTAACAAACCCTCAACCACCTGCACCCCTTTGAGATGTATCCTGAAACACCAGGACCAGTTTGATCCTCTGTCCTTAAAGAAACGGCGCCTGGTCTTCTGTTCAGATATGTGGCCAAGTACGGGAGAGCTGGCCGCCTGAGGGAAGTATAAATTACAATGCCATCTTACAGCTAGACCTTTTCTGCAGACGGGAGGGCAAATGGTCAGAGGTACCTTATATGCCATTTTTTTTTTTTTTTTTTTTTTTTTTTTTGCCGTGAGAGAGAACCCCGACTCATGTAAAACTCGCAAAACTGACCCAGCTCCTCTGGCTGCCATCTCCGGCCCCCCTTGCCAAACAAATCCTTCATTAACAACTCTGCCACAGCAAACCCCAAATACCCAGAAAAATCTGACCCAAAACATTCAACTCTCCTTTCAAGCCCCACAGGCTCCACCAACCCATCCCCCTTATCCAGGGTTCTCTGCTCTGGGGTCACCTAATAGGGGGCCTCGTAAATACAGACACAACCTACTCCCACTACAAGACACGCCTAGTGGATCTGGCCCAACGAGGGTCTAAGTCCCCTCCACTCTTCGAGATCTTTAAGGGATCTGGGCGCGTGTTCAGATGACCCAGACAAATATATCGAAGCCGTCCAAGATCTGACTCAGGTGTTTGAACTTTCTTAGAAAGATGTTACGCTACTACTGAACCAGACTTTGATGAGTTCCGAGAAATGAGTTGCTCTGGAAGCGGCTGAAAAGTTTGGAGATAACCTATACTTAGCATCCTCTGATGAGATTTCGAGAGGAGATGATCTCCCGGGACCCCTCCCCATGGGCAAACAGGCTGTGCCCGTCCATGATCCCCAGTGGGGTCCTGACACCCCTACGGGCAAACGGCAAAGGAGACACTTCTAGGCAGGTATCTTGGAGGACTGACGAGGACTAGGGTCAGACCCCTTAATTATTCTAAGCTGTCAACCATTAGTCAACAGCCAGGTGAAAATCCCTCGGCATTTTTAGAAAGGCTGAGAGAAGCCTTAGTCAAACACACTGCTCTCGCGCCAGAGATCTTAGAAGGTGAACTAGTTTTAAAGGACAAGTTTGTTACTCGATCCACCTCCGACATTCAGAGGAAACTACAGAAGTTTGCTGTAGGACCTGAAGGAACTCTAGATTGACTCTTCAAGGTCGCCACTTTGGTCTTTTATAATAGAGACCGAGAGGAGGCACAGAACCAGGAAAGGAAAATTAAGAAAAAGACAGATATTAGTGGCGGCCTTACAAATGGCTTGGCGTCAGGGCACCTGGGGTCAAAATACCAGCTGTTACAGTTGTGGACAGCCAGACCACTGGGAAAAAGATTGCCCAGGATGGCAGGGACCACAGAGGGACCCCCTGGGCCCGGTCCTATCTGCAGAGGTAATCACTGGAAAGCAGATTGTCCTCGAAGGCCTCTACCCTCGGGGCCGATTCTGGCAGCCCAGCAGACCCGACGGGACTGAAGGGTCTAGGGGTCCTCACTGTGGCTCCTTTAACCCAGTTGTCCATAGGGACACCAGAGCCCCACGTGATCCTAGAGGTCGAAGGAAAGACCATCGATTTCCTTCTGGATTCAGGAGCCACTTCCTCTGTCCTGCTCTGTAACCCTGGAACCCCCTCCACCCGCTGTGTAGTGACTATACGAGGAGTCGCCGGGAAGCCGACTACTGAATTCTTTTCTCCTCCTTTAGGCCGTGTGTGGGGAGACTTTATATCCTCTCACTCCTTCCCAGTCATGCCGGAAAGCCCTACCCCGTTATTAGGGAGAGAGATCATGACTGAATTAGGAATCGTCGTTTTAGTGGCCCCAGGACAGACTCAAAACTGCCTTCCTTTAGTTGAAACCGATGTTAGCCTTGAGGCATGGGCCTCTCAAGGGTCCTGTGGCTGAGCTTCGATGGCCACGCACGTTTACATTCATCTGAAGGACCCCGCCTTTTTTCCCTGCCAAAGCAGTACCCTTTAAAACCTGAGCCATGGGAAGATCTCATTAAAATAATAGAAAACGTAAAGAGATGCAATTGTCCATGTAACACTCCCATTTGGGGGAGTACAGAAACCTAATGGAGAATGGAGACTCATTCAAGATCTTCGTATTATTAATGAGGCAGTAGTTCCTATGTATGCAGTAGTCCCCAACCCTTATGCCCTACTTACCCAAATTCCTGAGGAAGCCAAATGGTTTATAGTACTAGGCCTTAAGGATGCCTTTCTCTGCATTCCAGTACACCCTAGTTTACCTGGCCTGAAATAAACAGAGCTCCCAACAATCAGTCTGTGACCATCCTGTGTGCACACACAAGGGCCAAACGAGTGATACAGCTCTTTGCTCTTCTTGCCGGCTTTGGCGTCCCCGCAGGGGTGGACACCAGCACAGCTGGATCATCCACCTCCCTCTCTTATTACCAGGGTCTGTCTAAAGGTCTACCTGACAATTTAGATGACATATCCAAAAGCACCTTTACTCTACAGAATCAATTAGACTCCTCAACGGGCGGGCGTAGTTCTTCAAAACCGCAGGGGACTTGATCTAACAGCTGAAAAAGGGGGACTCTTTCTTTTTAGAGGAAGGTGGTTGTTTTTATGTTATTCAATCGGGTTTAGTAAGGGATGTGGCTGAAAAGCTCACCGACAGGGCCACAAGGATTTGCCAACAGTGGAGTGAATCGTGGGGGGTCCTGGTCTAAGACTGGGAACTGGGCATCTGACTTCTTCGCTCTGCAGGACCCGTACTGATGATTCTCATAGCCCTGGTGTCCGGGCCCTGTGTACTGCATCTTTTAACAAAGTTTGTTGCTTCTCTCCTAGAGGCCATCAAGCTGCAAATGGTCCTCTATACTGAACTTTGAATGAACAGAACCTTCTACCCCGGACCACTCCTGACTGCCGCTCCTTCCGATGCCCCTCCTCAGCATGAAGCATCCGGCCGGTCCTCACCCCCTGCCCTCATCCCCTCACGCCAGTGGCTGTCTGGGTTACGTGTTCAGAGCGAGGATTGAGATAGAAAAGTTAGTAAATGTCAGGCAGAACAGGGCAGTCCACGGTAGGAACACCTAGTTGGGGGCTACACCCAGCCATGGAGCCCTGTCCTGGCACCCTGGAGCATGAGGTGGAAACGTGTCGATTAGAAAAAACACACAGAGATGTTGGAGACGTGCCAACCAATCAGAAAAAAAAAAAAAAAACCATAAAGACTTTTAAACCAACCAATCAGAAAAAAATCCACGAAGACCTTGGAGCCATGCCAACCTATCAGAGGAAAACACACAGAGACCTTTAAACCAACCAGTCAGAAAGAGGCGCATCCCATCAAACCATGTCTCTCCAGGCCAGACCCAGTAGCTAGCATAAAAACCTGTAAAAGCAGCAGCATTTTCCTACCTGGGGGCACCCCACTTTCCAGTACCTCCTCTTGCAAGAGAGCTATTAACTCTGTGCTTTCAATGAAGCCTATCGCTTCAGAAAAAAGAGTGGCAAGGGTGAGACTAGCTGTACACCTCACACTCAGCAGGCCCTCAGAGCGCATTGTCTTGTTCATTTCCTCATAACTTTGATGAGGTGCTGGAGAAACATGACTCTTGTTTACATCGATTAACCTGTGGTAAAACTGGTTTTATTATATGTCATTCCCTTAAAGTTGCAGAATTTTTGAAGACATTAAGCTAAGACTTAACTGTACTGCCGGAGGGAAGGTAAAACAGTGTGTCTAATGTGGGGAGGTTGCAAGAGAACTGAAAATGTGAATCGAGCCACAACCAGAGACTGCAGGGTGCTGGTCCGCCCTGCGGCCAGGCCAGGAGGACCCTGCAGGACTCGGGGAGGTTTCCGCTGGGATTGCCACAGCCCATCCCCCACACCTGTGAGGGGAACCAGGAATGACAGTCATTCCCTAAGGGGAACCTAAGGCTTGGGAACCGCCAGCAGGCCTCTCCTGCTACATACTCTTCCCCTTCCTCACTGTGTCCATGTCAAAGGAAATGGGAACTAAAGAGTGGCACGTAAACTCAATTCCCTGAGCACTCAGGGGCCCCCTCAGTGCTTCTCCTCTGTCTCCGTCTCTCTCACTGTCTCTCTGTCCCTCTCACTCTCTGCCTCTGACAGGAGACCACACTGTCTGTGGAGTGTTATCCCTTTTCTAATCAACTCTCCTTTGGACTCGACTTTGGCGTGCATGTTGAATTCTTTCCACACTCTCCGCCGAGGCCTCTCTTTCTCCCCGTGCAGGGCGTGGTCCCCCCCCCTACACTGGGGAGAACCTGCCCTGTCCTGCATCATAACCACTTTGTAAAATGACATTTACTATACAGTTAAAATATGCTTAATATATAGCTGTGCATTTACACTCTTAATTATTTACCCAAGAGATAAAACTACGTCTCTATAGAAACTTGTACATAAATGTTCACGGCAACCTGATTCATAATTGCCCCCAACTGGAAAAAAATGTCCACCAGACGTAACGGAGATGCAAACCTTGATACCGTCATACAACAGAAGAAAATAAATGCAACAAAAAGGGATGAACTATGACAGTCACAATACCATGTGCAAAACATGCTGAGCAGAAGAAGCCAGACGCAAAAATACATATTATAGGATTCCAGTATTACGAAACTCTAGAAGACAAAAGTCTCATGTATGGCCTAGAAAGCAGAGCGGTGCTTGCCTGGGGACGGAGTGGGGCAGGAGTGTATCTGCCGAATGGGGAGGGGTGTGAGGGAACTCGGTGTGGTGATGCAGATGTCCTATGATGGACTTAAAACTTGGCAAATTTGTTTAACCTCATCCGAACATAGACTTAAATAGGCGTTTGTTATATATAGCTGATTAAAATAAAACCTTCCTTGGCTTCTTATTCTTTTTTAATATCGAGATGACCTCTTAAAAATCTTATATTTATTTAAAAATTCATTTTTAATATTAAAATATTGATTTAGGTCCATTAGGAAGTGTTCACATCTTGCATTTGTTTCAAAATAATCCAGTGTCTGTGGGGAAAGGGCAGCATACGGAAGAGGCAGGTTGGCTGCGAGCTGCTAATTACTGAAGCTATGTGCTGAGTGTCCGGCATTGATTGTGCTGCTCTGTCTAATTTTGAATATGTCTGCGATTTTTGATTTAAACCATTTAAACATCTAGTGGATTGACCTTGTTTACTAAAACATTATCTTTAGTATGTTAGTTGGCATCAGACGTCTGTTGTAACCTTTCCTCTGCACATTCTCATCCTGATTGTGTGTACAGTTTTTCGGGATGTTTTTTTTTTACATTTTCTCTGCCGTCTTTTACTTTCTCCTTTTATCTTTGTCAACAGAAGTTTTCACATTAGAATCAACTTGTGTGACATATGTAAGTCAAGACATGAATAATTTGAAGAAGAATTAGTTAAATCCCTGAGTCTGGTTCTATGACCATCGGTGATTCTGGCCTGGCAGCAGAGAGAGCCTTTTAGGGACACCTGACACGACGAAGTGTAGAGAAATAATGTTCTGTTAAGTGAAGTTGAATAACAAGTCTGCTTAACATTTTTCATTGAAACAAACAGAACAAAGAAACCAATTCACCACAATGAACACAAAGAAAGACAGTATAAAAAACTTTAAAGGGAAAGGAAATTGGACTTAATTATCTTTATCCTACCTTTCCCTTTTAAGGCATCAAATTCTTGCTAAGTTGAGGGAACGCTGGCTCCAGGCTCAGGGTCACATGAGTGGGGCTCAGGTCCAGAGTGCTGAGCCTGTTCCTGACTAACGCCAGCGAGGGCAGGTTCCACGCTGACAGGGCCTTTAGATTTTCCAGTGAGATTGAAGCTCAGGATGAAGTCAGAATAGAAACTGATTAAAAATGTAGAAGAAAGTGTTCAACTATGTAGGTAGGAATGCCCTTTAGAGGAGCTAATGTCCCCTTCGGTTCCTTAGTGTTGTGTAAAATGGATAAGGCATTTCCTCCCTGATTCTATTGTCTCTAGAACTCCCCGTTCTTTCTGTGACTAAGACCCCAAACTGTTTTCCTAATGAGCCAGAGCAGACAAAAAACATGTACTAATTACCAACAAAGAACATAAGCTTCTGTAGTCACAGTCCGCTATGATAGATCAGAATTCTGTTCTCTGGCAACTAACACATTACGGATGAACTGGGAAATGTTCTCAGTGATGAACTAGAACAATAAAGCAATCAGGACGTTTAAGAGGGCAAGCTGCACAGACCCTGCGATGAGAGAGCTCCGCTGTCCATCAGAGACAATTCCCTTACCTAACTATAGCTTCTCGTTAAATGTTCCACCTTAGAAATAAGAGCTTAAAGCAGTACAAGGAAAAAGAGTCTAACTATAGAAAAAGGGTTAAAAAATTTCCAGAACAAAGACTTATTCCACCTGCTTCTTTTCCAAGGTGTCCTATATTCGGTCATTCCAAAGATCTCAGGTAGAGAGCGTGACATGTGAGCTCTTTGTGGGAGGAAGAGAAGTAGAAATCATCACCTGTGCCTTTGGGAAGTTTACACTATCTTTTGGCCAAAGAGATAAGTATGTCATAAGTAAAATGGTACAAACGATATGTATGTTTATAACAGACACAGATGATACAACATGATGTGGACACAGACATCTGTGTGTCTGTCTAATCTGTCCCATGTGGTGCTAGGTGTTACTGGCAGCGGGTACTCCGCGTCCATTCGGGAAGGAGAAATTCAGAAAGAAGGAAATGCTTCATGGGAGATTAGCTAAATCTGAAAATATAAATACAATACATAAAATAATAGAGGAGGGAAGTGCTTCGGGGATGGGGGACAATAAAAACAAAGGCTAATAATACAAAGTAAAGATGAATAATGTGCAGCTGAGCTATCGGAATCAGCCTGGAGCCGGGCAAGCCCTGGGCGCTGGTCTTCAGGAACTTAGACTTTGTCCTGAGAGCAATGTAGAGTCACTGAAATGTTTCCAGGAGAAGACTCGGGTGATAGAGATGGTCCTTCCATGAAGGATTTCGGGAAGCAATGCTTTTAGACAAAGGGCAAGGGGCTGAAGAAGCAAAGGTCAAATCAACATTTAAAAGTGCATTGACCTTAAGTGCTGAATAAAGCACATTTCTAAGTAGTAGTAAACTCCTAATAAAATGAGGTGCTTAGAGTCTGCACACGTTGACAAATTTCAAAGCAATTCAGCACAAGACATTGCATAGTGCTTTTAAGTTGTATGAGAAACACAGCAGGGTATGCCATGGAATTACAAAGCACAAAGCGGATGACATCAGTTCTCATCCGTTGTGGGAAGACAGAAAAGATGACATGGAGAAAGTTGACTGATGAGGGTCCCGCAGAGTGAGGTAGATTTCTGACTTGTGGGAGGCGCGGAAGCGGGGAACGAAGGGATCTTTCTCTGAGAAAAACATTTCTCTCCTTTGAGCTTAATTTTCCTCAGGAAGCTTTAAATTTTTACAGTTTGATTCATACTGACACTGGATGATAACCACCCGGTCACTGCGGGTGTGGGAAGCAAATGACCACGGGCGGCAGTGCCGGCGGAATCATTACAGACGAGGCCTTGCTGGAGCTCGGGATGCCGCAGCGTCCAGGGACAGAGCGACAGGCTGGACACAGAGACGGGGCTGGGGGCTCGAGGGCAGGTGCCAAGAACGTTATAAGAAAACCATTTCACAAGACTTCTGTCGTGTAAAGGTCTGACGTTAAGCTTTCGATTGCCAAAGCAGCCACACGAAGACATCCAACTTGAATAAACATATTTCCAGCTATATACACATCTGCTAATAAAACACTACATAAGAAACAAGCCACGCCACCCACGAAGTTCTTTTATTTCTTAACTTGTCAATTAGAATTGACATCCAATATTATTTTATATTAGCTTCAATTGTACAGCACAGTAGTTAAGCCAAGACATTCATTTAATTTACAAAGCGATCCCACCATCAGTCTAGTGCCCAGCGGCACTATATATGGTTATTACAGTATCACTGACTACGTTCCCTGTGCTCCACTTCGCATCCCCAGGAATATTTTGCAATTACCAATTTGTACTTCTTAATCCCTCGCCTTTTTCACCCAGCTCCCCAACCACCACCGCCCCTTCCATCTGGCAATAACCAGTTTGTTCTCTGTATCCCTGATTCTGTTTCTGTTTTTTGTTTTTTTCGGTGAGGCAAACTTTGGTTGACCTCACAGATTGCAAGGACCTTGTCAGTTTACAATCCCTTATTTTTTATTTTTTTACGCATATAGCACCTGGTTTTCCTATATGGTCTCCCATCCAAGTACTAACCAGGCCAGACCTTGCTTAGCTTCCGAGATCGGATAGATCGGGCCGTAGACAGATTGTTTCTATTTTGTCTGTTCATTTATTTTGTTCCTTAGATTTCTCACATAAGTGAAATTATATGGTATTTGTCTTCCTCTGTCTGACTTATTTCACTAAGCATAATATCCTCTAGGTCCGCCCGTGTTGTTGCAAATGGTAAGATTTCGTTTTTTATGGTCGAGTAATATTCCATTGTATATATGAACCACAATTTCTTTATCCAAGCATCTACTGATTGGCACTTTGGTTGCTTCCATATCTTGGCTACTGTAAAACAGTGAAACCAGAATTGCATATATCTTTTTGAATTAATGTTTTGGTTTTCTTTGGCCAGATACCCAGAAGTGGAATCGCTGGGTCATAGGTATTTCTACTTTTAATTTTTTGAGGACCCTCCAAATTGTTTTCTGTAGTGGCTGCACCGATTTGCAATCTCACCAACAGTGCACGAGGGTCCCCTTTTCTCCACGCCCTCGCCAATACTTGTTTGTTGATTTATTGATGATGGCCATTCTGAAAGGTATGAAATGATATCTCATTTCTCTGATGATTAGTGATGCTGAACATCTTTTCATATCTATTGACCATCTGTATGTCGTCTTTGGAGAAATGTCTATTCAGGTCCTCTGCCCATTTTTTTCTTTTTTAATTTTTTAATATATTTTTAAGTTATAGTTGACATACAGTGTTATATTCATTTCAGGTGTACAACATAGTGATTAGACATTTATACAACTTGCAAAGTGATCATTCCAATAAATCAAGTACCCATCTACACCATACATAGTTATTACAATATTATTGACTATATTCCTTATGCTGTACTTTACATCCTTACTGTTATTTTGTAACTACCAATTTGACTTCCTAGTCTTTTTTCCTATTTTCATCCATCCCCCCATACCCCCTCGCTTCCATCTGGCAACCATCAAAATGTTCTCTGTATCTATGAGTTTATTTCTGTTTCGTTTGTTCATTTATTTTGTTCTTTAGATTTTACATATAAGTGAAATCATTTGCATTTCTCTTTCTCTGCTTGACTTACTCCACTCAGCACGATACCCTCTAGGTCCAGATGGCAAGATTTCATTCTTTTTTTATGGCCGAGTTATATTCTATTGTATATATGTATTACCTCTTCTTTATCCATTCATCCATCGATGGAAATCCAGTTTGCCTCTATATCATGGCTATTGTAAATAATGCTGCAATTATATAGAGATCTATATAATTCACAAAGTGATCACCCGCTAAATCTAGTGCCCCTCTTGTCCTTTACAT